>NC_064854.1:36849921-37056931 GCF_024139225.1 Suncus etruscus
GCTCCAGATGGTCTGGATTCACTTTTTGAAATGACTGTGCCTCTAATTCCCCATTTACTGTTCATGTGCTCATTTTAAGATTGTGTCACATTTCATGTTTTCTCCTGCTGCAATTTAAATGGTTTTAATTTAAAGCTGATGCTGCTTAACTAATTAATCAACCTTCTGCCAGCCACATGAATATATACATCCTCTGATGCATTGTAGTGCATGAGAACATGTGTGCATGTGTGTATATGTGTCTCTGTGTGTAAAGGAACATTCTTTTCACATGGCCTCTGGTACCAGAAATCTAAGTTTCTTTGTCTTGGCAGTTGTCCCAGCAACACTACTCTCTGCCCTTTTCTTTGTCCTATTCTTGGGGTATTCTGAAAAGAGCCCAAGGATTCCAAGTCTGCTAATTTTCACAACAGCTATAAGAAACATGAACAGTGTGCCCAAATTTGGGAAATCCAAACCAACTCAACTAAGAATCACTGGAAATAAGTCACAACCACTTCCCTTAGTGTGTGTGTGTGTGTGTGTGTGTGTGTGTGTGTGTGTGTGTGTGTGCCTTTTCTCTGTAAGTTCTCTCTTACTGTATACAATTGAGCTCTTCCGATTACAGAAGGAAATTTTCAGTCTTTCTACTTCATCTGCCTTATGTGTCCATTTTTTAGGGTCTCTGATGTGCAGAGGAGAGATGTTGTGATCAGTTCAACAAGCATTCATTGTTGATGGGCTATAGAAACCTATCTTTTCCACTAAACATTTTACTGTAGCATCAACAGTGCCTAATTCCAAAGGAGTCATTTAAATCTGATAACTTCAAACTGACATTAGTGAGAAAATATTTTTAGTCATCTTACTTCTCAGTTTGATCACCTTTTTTTATTGATAATTTTTATTTTGTCCAAAATGGATCACAAATCTTTCACAGTAGTATTTTAGGTACATAGTGACATAGAATCAGGGGCATTCCCACCACCAATGTTGTCGTCCCTCCACCCCTGTTTCCAGGATGTATCCCATATCGACCCTCCTTTGCCCCCCCCCCCAAAGCTAGTATAAGTGGTCCCTTCTGTGTCTAGCTTGTTATAAATTGGGACTCGATTCTGTTGTTGGCTTTGGATTTGCTGCTTAAGTCTGATCATCCTTTTGACCTCTTTCATGTGACTCTAATCCACAAGGCAGTGCCTTCCCAGGCTGTTGTATCTGAGTAGGGTGTAGTTCTCCAAACTAAACCTCTGAAGCTCTTCCAGGTTGCTTTGCTTTGTTCAACATGGACATTTTCCTGCTAACATGACTGTTCCAGTGAACCAGCTGAAATATCAAATGTGAATCCAAATATGAATTTAATTTCTAGTGGTGAAAAGCAAACATGAATTCCCTCTTAATATTTTTTACTTACATCAGGGTTTTTTCCTTTATCTTTGTTTTTTCCCAGGCAGGATGAAATGACAAAGATAGTAACTCTTGTGAGGCCAAAGAACAGGGCCTCTTTTTTTTTTTTTAATATTTTGTTTTCATTGATAAACAGCCACCAAACTGTATTTCCTGGCTTTCTCTGTACTACATTCTAGTTGCAGGGTTGTGTACTGTACAATCCATTCTGTCTTATTCTTTTTGACATGGGCAAGAATTTTAAACAAAGGGGAATGTGTTTTAAGGAGGAAAGGGAGGGTACTCAAAGTTGTGGTGCTTTTTTGACTGCAAACAAATTTGGTGAGCTTGTGAAATCTGGCTTGTGGGTGTCTTGATCTTTACATTTTTCTCTCTAGGGGGAAGCATGCCTTAACCCTGTATATATGGGCAGAGACACAGAATCTACAGATACTGGAAAGACCAAAGATTGCATATTAAGTAATATGATGGGGGTAGATCAGTAGGTCTTGGGGTTCCAACATGCCACAAAAGACAGAGAAAATAGTCAAGCTATTACCAATAAATTAAGATGGCTCATTCCTTTTTGCAGCTATGGTTTGGCAGAATGGGTCAATATCCAAGTAGATTTTTTTTAACTCTAACACTAGCTAACTTCACATGAAACATATCTTTAATATCTCTCTAAATCTTAGTTATCTAATAAGTATAATATATTTGGGGAAATCCTTCCCAATTGGAACTATCAGAACTTCAGGTAAAATGGCACTTGTGAAACGTATGTTAAGGATTTACAATCAGTTGGTCTGCATAATAGAAAAAAATTTTCATCATAGGGGTGATGTGTCCTATTTCTATCTCAACAAATAGTTCTCTAGGAATCCTGGGTAATGGGGAGAAGAGAAGATAGCATACAATGTGGTTACTTGGAGAGTTAAGAAACTCTAAATGAAGCCCATAGGTCCTATATATCTTCATAGATGTCTGGAATCATTGTAGGGTCTACTGTATAATGAGGCAGAGATTCAGTCTCAGTTGTGACTGTTACTCAGTGATACAATACCTCTGAAAAGAGAAGGCTTCCTTACACAAGTGTTGTTCATAGGGCCTCTGTCAATGGACCATCATTAGACCTTTCTCTGGTGAAGCCAAAGGAACATGATGCATGGATAATGTGGAATGCAGTTTGCTTGCCAGCATATCAGCTTCTGGCAAACTAATATTAGTTCTAATAACTACTAGCTAAGCATTTCTCAACTAAACTTCATAGGCCTATGAACCAGCCACTACCTGAGGGATTAACTTCACACATAAGATAGAGTGGCCCCATCTAAAATTAGTTCCAAAGATATAGCTTGGGGATTCATGGTGGCAGTTTCTTAAATTTTAAAATAAAGCACCAGTTTTCTGTAGTTGAGTCTTTTTATGTTTTCTTGTTACTGAGTGCTCCTTTGAAACCAAAGGTATTGATATATTCTACCCTGCAGGGAAATCAATAAAAACTTTAATCACAAAATTAAATAAAAACCAAAGCTACTGACATTACACGGTAACACTCACTGAAGCAACAACTTGAAGTTTTATGGTTCTCCTGCGGCTAGACTTATTATTTGTTGAAAAATCAATATCATCTTTAGAGTAATTTGGGATGCATCTTGTCATCATAGAAAACAAGTTCCTAGTAGACTTTGGTAAAATAAAAATGTAACTTATTACTAAAAATTAATATCAAAGTATATTTGCCCACCCAAAAATGATTATTCCTTGACAACAGAAAAAAATTCTAAGCAAGATGACTACAAATAACAGTTCCAATTTATCTCAAAATCCACCATAATCAGGATTTGGGGGTCACAGTTCTTTCCTAGACTGAAACAATCGAAAACTAGGAGGATTACATGAATTAAAATAGCCTCAGAAATGCAACCTATACTTCATAGAACATACAGTAATAACACTCATTTGTTACATGACCTTAGTGGCATTAGGTAATAAAAGGTCATATTTAAATTTTTTTTAAAAAGCTATTGTACAAATCAGAGTATCATAGATTGACTATAACCTTAAGAGGAATTTAACCTGTAAATCCTGCCTCTGTAAAATACAGGCAGCCTCATTTATTTGGAAGATACAAGTTTTCTTATGACAATATTTCTTCTCTCATTCAGTGGCCATTCATATCCAGCAAAATATTTACATGTATATATACAACCTTTTATCTTCATAAGCCACAGTTTTCCAGTTCTAATGAATTGTTGGGCTAAAAATCCAGGGGGTTATTTGAGTCTAATTCAATATACTTTAGTCTGCCATATTCTTGTGTTAGATCTTCGAAATTGTTAATTTTTTTTTAAAGTTTAAACTGGTCACTCAAATTAGAAAGAAATAAAGAGTAGGATCTGATTAATATATGACCAGAGTCAGTCGTATTAGGAATGGAGAATTTGAAAGTCAAGAAATGAAAGCCAAAAGACTACATAAACCAATGTTTGTATACCAATAGAATGCAATAGTATTAGGATTCACCAACGAGGAAATTAACAGACCAAGGTATAAAAAGCACATACAAGCTATAAAAATTATCTCACAAAGCAAGAGTCAAAATTCATTGTCAGATGACACAGTTCATGAAAGTGGTCTAGTTCTATTTTTCCTGTGATCTTAGTAATGTTAGGCATCAAAAGATCCTATTTTAATAAGATAGTTCAATGAAATAGCCAAAGCCTTTACCCATCAGGTAGCCAATATCTTTACATCCTATCATATAAACTTGTAATCAGTGAGCCAGCTCCAGGGACCATCACGGGAGGTTATGGATTGAGCAGATAGGAACTCTTGCCAGTAAAATGAAAGAAACCAAAGATCCATTAGATACTTGTAGATGTCGGTGTATCTCCAAATTTCTTCTCTTAAATCACTTTCTTGACTAAACCATTATGAGTTCTTCAGAATAATTTTCTAAAGCAATGAGTCCTAGCATGTTCTTCCACATGTACAGTCTTCCCACATTTTCATCTTTTGTAAGAAGGGACTTTTCCCAAATTCTTGATACCCAACTTTCCAGTGATCATTTCCCAGCTTCTCTGTTCTTTTCTTATCATAAATACAAATATCCAATAGAGTGAGGAGATGTCTCAGAGGGCTGGAGTGCATACTTTGCATGTGGAAGGAAGTCTTGGATACGTTTCCTGTCACCACAGGATTCTCTGATCACTTCTTGGAAAACTCCACCCACCCATCCCCAGGCACTAGGTTAGGAGTAGTTCCTTGAGCACTCTTACGTATGACTCCAAAACAAAATAAAATAAACAGATTAAAATAAATAAAGCATAAACTCCAACAATAAAAATGATCACATTTCCATCACTAACTGTAGCAAATTATTTATGTTTTCTACCATATGTAAATGATAATACTGGCTAATTTAAAATAAAATAGTGATAGATTTCATATGACTCAACATATGAATGATCTTTTTCTCTATTTTTAGCTAGACCGTGAGCAAGGATTTTTATTTTCTGTTTCTATAGTACATTTTGGCACATCACAATTGTTCAGACAATGATTGATGAATGAATGATTGAGTTGAATGTCTGAGCACCAGGAACTTGGCCATATTTTGGGGGAAAAAACAGGGATGTTCTGTGTTGATGGTAAAAATATATGTGACCTAGAAATAAACTCTCTAGCTGACAGAATTATAAACAGTACATATTGCTCTGAATAATCTATTTCATCAATAAAAACATAGCCACACTGACAAATAAACATACTATTTTATGTCCAGCTAAGTGATTTTTTTTCTTAGGTTAGTATTTGCCCCCCATAACTTACAGGATGGGAGCAGGCTTAGATCTTACTCTTTCATAGGGAATGAAAAGTATTGGTATTAACAAGAAAAGCAAAGGCATTTTGGTTGAAGTCTCTGTTTTTACACATTCCTGTAGAGCATCAAACAGTAAAAATCAGTAAAAATGCTTCCTGGTTAGAAGTTGACACACATATGATGTTATTTCCTTTTCTGTGTTCATCATATCACATTCATATAATGGCATTTTCTCTTGCTACCCCTGATTCAGTGAGCCATGGTTAATTTGATGTTTATAATCAAGCTGACTTAATACCAGCCTACAAAATTTCAGAGGACTCTTACAGAACTGTCTTTTAGTCAAAACACTTTCTTCATTATTATGTTTGGACATCTCTAGAATTATATTAAGACACTCATAACGAAACATAATAATTTCTAAAGCAAAATAATATAGTTTTAACATTAAGAGCAACATTTTATCTAAAAAGCATAGAAATAAATGAGTCTTCCAAGAAATATTAAAAAAATATTTTAGCTAAAAGTGATGTTTGTATTCAAAATATGCATATTGGTTCTAAAAACCCTCCAATGAGTCCATGAAGTAAAATTCATGCATTTATTTTCTTTCTGGATGTAATTTTTTCTTTCCAGTAGTTATTGTGTAGGTGTATTGAAAAGTCTGGCAACATTAGAAAAAGTAATAAAGTTCTTGATCTTCCTGTTGATTTTCATTCTGAATGATTATGAAGTCAATTTTGTAAATTAACACAAAATGATCAGATAATTTTGGAGATAAAGCTTGTTTTATAATAATACATTTATGGACTGGGGAGATAGTACAGAAGTTTAGGTATTTAGGTTTTCCCAGTGCCCACCAGAACTGACCACAAACACAGAAACAGGAGTAAGCCCTGTACAGACACATTAATAATCAATTGATATGTACTTGGAATGCTCATTTTTACTATCTTCCATTTGAGCCAGAATCAAATCATATAGGCATTTTATTGAAATTGAGAGCAATAGGTGGGTTGAGTAATAAACTAATAAGCCCCCTTGAAAGTTTCAAGATGACTGTTATAGCATGTTTTGTCTTAGAGAGAAAGAATTTTGTTTTCCTCATTCCCCCCAGGTTTGGTATAGGTCAAGAATGACAGATGGTGAGATCTGTATTATATAATAGCAGAAATCTAATTGTGTTGGATTTATTTTTTATTAGAATATGTTATAAATGCATGATCTCTAAACTCCTGGCTAATCAAACTTCATCAGTCGTGGGATAACCCAGGCCTTGGGTGTTAATCACAGTGGGCTTTGGTTTTAAGGTTTTGTTGCTAGAAAATACTCTACAGATAGGACCTGATACCCCCATCCCATGCTTTGTTCTTCCGGTTGTTGTTGCCATGTCCAAGCAGAAGCATCCCAGCAGGTGCAGATGCTGCTGCTGACCTGTGCACCTGGCGTGTTAAGAATTTGTTCTGAGGATAGAAAGAGATGCTTCATTCTGAGTTCCACATGAAAGTGTCTCTCTCACTAAACACTGTTTCCCTGAAAAGGAATGTGCTTACTTCAGATGTCTTACCTACAAGACACATTCTTGGGAAAACATGATTCATTTTCCTTGTTCTCATCCAGTTAGACAATCTTAGGCTTCATAAGTGGTTTTATAGAATCTCAAGAAATTTAGCTGTTTTCTCAGGGCCTCATTAGCCATACCAAAACTTATTTCAGCATTTCTCTTTTAGGTGAGTGGGGGTTACAGGAATATTTGGAAATTGTCCCAATATGCCAGAATTTTCTTAAAAAAGAGATACCCATGTATCTCTTATGACTCTCAAAACCATCCCATATATCCAAGAATATGGAAGAAATCTCCTGGTAATTAAAAACAAAACAGCTCCATTTTATAGAAAATAAAAAAGAATAAAACATGAAGTTACCGAAATAATAGGCAATTTAAGTATTGGCCAGTCATATAAATGACCATTTAGAAAACAGGCAGAGTGAGTCACTTTCCCATGAGATGGCATACAACTTCTGGGGTCTGTGAGGTTGGACAATCACAGCAATTTCAGTGAGATAAAATTCATTTTTATCTTCTCTAGAATATAAAAGATTTTTTAAAAGATCCACATGTGTGTGTGTGTGTGTGTGTGTGTGTGTGTGTGTGTGTTTGGGGGTGAGGGGCTCCCAACCAGCATTAAGAAGGATCAGGGAATCAGGAACCTTATCTGGAATTTTCTGCCAATCAGGACAGTGGTTCAATGTGAGGATATGAGGATGTGGTGCTGCTTTCGCCCTGCAGTGCCAGGAATTACTCAGCTCTGAGGGGCTTCCGGGTCTTTATCCAGCAATCCTCAAGGGACAATGTAGTAAAGACCCTTGCCTTAACTTCTATATCTCTTTGGTTTCTCCTTTAAAAAGGGGGGCTTTTCAAGAAAGCATTATGTTTTAAATTGCTCACTTGATATATTTTCATCATTTTTCTTAACAGATACATTACCTCCAACTAAACTACCCCCTGAAAGAAAACCTTTAAACAGTGTATAAATGTTCAGTAGGTTATATAAATGCATGGACTTTTTAGGTATTTGATTTCCCAGCATGTGAACTGTTATAGTGGTTGACTGTATTTGGTAGTATCCCAGGAAGTCTATGTTTGGGCTTGAATTTTAACTTGGAAACCTTTCTTTATAGAAGTCAGGAGATTTATGTGAAAGTAAAGGCCATGCTTGATCAGTGGTGATAAAGTATCCCCCTAGAGAACATTCAGGGGTTTAAAGGCAAGTTCTCAGGATTTTCAAGGGCTTACCAGAAGCCACATTGGAGGGACTGGCCTGAGTGAAAGAGCAAAGGCTAAGAAGTTGAAATCATCACCAGAGCCAGCTCCTTGGCTAGTGAAGCTAATCAGTTTTGGTAGAACCAAGATTGACCTTCAGCACCTTAATGGGGTAGATAGAGGCTGTACTTAACATATTCTTTTGTCAATGTTCCTGCCTATCTTATATCATTATGCTATTGATATTTGCATCCGCTTTCTGCACTGCAAATGAAGGCTGAGGTCAGATCCTCCCTGCTCAAGTAAGAGTTGTTCCTATTAAATCAGTGTTCTGGGGTCAATAAACCCATCTGGATTCGTGGATTGCAGTTCTTTGAGATGATATGTTCATTTAAACAGGTGCCTCTTGAAATGCTATTTGCCTTTATACAAATAAGTCTAATCACAGAAAATACTAAATGCTGGTAACAACATAGTATATGTTGTGAGGATAAGATAGACCCCGTAAAAATCATATCTTGTAAATTTTTCTCTCTTAAGTCAATGGACAAGTATGGCCTACTTTCAAGCCCTAATGTCGATTCTATATTCCTAAGGTTATCACTAAGACCCCTTCTTCCTCAAAGAGCAAGCAAAACCATTCTCACTTAGAATGTTCTAAAGGACCATCTGTATTAGTGAAGGGTGAGTGGGAGACTGTGCTTTATTTTCAAATGTATACAATTTATAAATCTAGTTTTTTAAAGTCTAATAGAGGTCCTCAGGGAGCTTGTTTTAATGAACAGATAAGAATGATTTGTAATTCAGGCATTAATTGCTAATATGTAAATAGCTGCTTCTGAAATGCTTAAGGGTTTGTTTGAAACCAGTTTGGTCTCTTTAAACTTTGCCCTTCAATTTAATTTGCATTCTCAATTTACTTTCAAACCCTTTATTTTGTACATAATACAAAGGTAAATTTTAGCTATCTCATCTATAATGAGGTCCAAATTTCTCTCTTTTTTGACAGTTACTTATTTTGAGTCTTGGATATTTATTATGATTAAGACTCAGTTTTAAGACACACTTAAAATATGTAATTTTGTTTTTCTTGTTTCATGATGCTAATTTTAGTCAAGGCTGCAGTGATAAAAAATCTACATAAATAAATACATAAATAAAATCTACAAGCCTTCCTGGAATTACCACTTTCCTGAAACAATACTTTCCAGAAATGATTCTAATTAGTGAGTGTTCCATTGGCTCCAGTGGACAGTTTTATAGATGGTTTCCATTTGCTGTAACTTGTTCACAACACATATCTACTTTCATAAACACACATATGTGTGGCCTGTATGCTTTTTGTTAATTTTTTGGCTTCAATATGTGCCATCCACAGTTCAAATTATCCCTAAACTAAAGGTATTTTAAATATGAATTCAGTAGGGTCCTGTTAACATTCTAAACACATATCATGGTGAAAATAATAGAGTTTTTTTAAAGATATGATTGCTGATAAATCTATAATCCTTTTTAAACGTTTTTGTACACTGAAATATAGGGATGCGAGATCCCAGAACTATGTACAATGGAAATCCCAATGGCAATGAAGGGGATATTTTGCAGGTGGCCTTCTTTAGTCTTGGGAAATAGTTGACTTCCCATGAAGCTCTTCCAAACAGCTGGAGAAATCCAACCCTTATGTCAATCAGATTCTAGTGAGTTAGGTCACCACTAACATCTGGTTTAGGCTGTCTTACTTACTGCAGTATATCCTCACACTCTGGTCTTTCCTGCACGTGTTCACTCTTCAGGAAATATTTTATTTATCCCACTGTCTGCAAAACAATATGGCCTCTGGAGCATAGATGAGAGTTGGATCTCTTCTTAGAATTTGTCTTTGGTTGGTGAACAACCGTACAGCAGAAAAGCATTCCTTTTACACTGACAGAGTGATTAACAATGCTCTCCTCTCGTTAGGGGGGAGTTAGAGCTTTTATTAGGTCTCCTATGAGTAGAGATTAAGCCATGAACTTGCAGTGATTTTCTTGTACAGGGTGAGAGAATGACAGCATCATATCAATTAATGTTGGCATATTACCCAGCCCACAAAAAATGAAATTTAATCATTTTCTATGTTAAAATCTTAGAAAAACACTGATTGTCATAATGATTCACCGGGCTTAGGACGAGCAGCAGCAACTTCACAAAAGGTACACACATCTGTGACTTCCAATCATGGGCCTCTTTCGTCACAAAGGAAGAGAACGCCAAGAAACTTTGGGCAATGGGTGAGCATCAGTGGGGGACTCTAAAGATATAAATTTCTATTTGTTGTGGGTGCAGGAAGAAAAAAGTTGGCAAATCATATGATGATTTTTTTTCTTTTTTTTATTTTCCCCCTTCTTTTTTTTTAAAAAATATTTTTTCAATAGAACTAACCACACTCTGCTGGAATTCTCGTCAGAACAGGCACTCTCTCATGGTTTCTAGTATTTCCTGTCTCTGGTGAGGCTGTAACAAAATGAACAAAGCTTTTCATGGTATTCTATCCTGTTTGGACTTAGTTCCAAATTCAAACTAAGATCAACTTGACGCAATGGAAAACAGAAAAGAAACAGTGGTGAGGAAAAGATTGGATTGCCACCTTGATCCCTGTTAAAAGATTTTGAAAAATAGTTTATCATTGTTTATTTTAGGCTTGTTGGACAAGAGGGAAGATACTCATTAAAAGCTGAAGAGCTCAATTTGAGCTCTAAGTATGTGACTACTTACAGATGGTTTAAAAATAATATTTTACCTCATTTGTAATGAAAACTGGAATCTCTCTATAAGTTCCCTGGATATCCCAAAGTCTGCTATGAGGGCTTTGGCATTTAATTCTGAAAGTGCTTAAGTACTTGTAAAAGGCTCTTTTTCTGATTTGTCTTTTGACCTTATGTCAGAAAACTTACAAACTCATGTGACTGTGGGCATTTTATTTCTCCATCAAGTGAAATATTTTAAGCAAGTATTATGGGAATTAGTTAAAAACACATTATTATAGCTGACAGTTTTGCTGATCCAGGAAAATGTATAGCATCTCTCCTTTACTAAATGGACAGATATTTCCAATCTTTCTCAAGATGTAAAAATAGGATTTTGGTTCCAGGTTCCTGACTTTACTCTCCTGTTTAGCCTTTTATGTTACATTCTAAACAACTCTAGAATGTTCTGTTTACTTGGGACAATTATTTTATATATTTTTAAATTATGTTCAGAGTAATGTTCTTGACTCTATACCTGTCTGTGCTAAGCACAATATATTTTTTTTGCCTTTTCTGAAGCAATCCATCTACTTCATTATCTCTATATCTTTGTCTATAATTTTATTCTTTCTAAAATACTTCCACTATGGTGTGAAATAATTGTTTCTTGCACACTTCCTCAAATTCAATGAAATTCTCAAAGGCAGGGAATTCAGCATCATGCCTCACAAAACACCTAAATAAAAATCTTTTAGAAATAGGCAATAATGTTTTACCTTCTTAAAACCCATAGATGAGAGGGTTTTTTTTTGTTTTTTTTTTGACCAGAAAAAGACCTTTTTTTATTTCTCACCTTTGTGAGGTAGAGGTTAGTAACATATTTAATGATTTTAGAATAAAGTTTAATAGCTAGACAAACCAAAGAGGATTCGATTTTTCAAATTACCATTCAATTAACTTACATATGAAGTTATGCCTTCACACTGATCAAATAATCTGAGCACCACTGTCTATTTTTTAAAGTGAAGAAACAAGTCCATTTTTCACATGATGTGAAATAAAAGCACATATATGTTTAAAATCTTAGGGCTTACTAATTTACTTACAACCCTCTGCAGAGAACAGTAATTTTCTAAATACTGCTTAAACGTTTTCGTTAAATCAACTTTTTTTAATTTTTATTTTGATCATAGTGGCTTACAATATATTTCACATTAGTATTTTAGGTACATATTAACATTGAATCAGGGGAATACTCACCATCAAATTTGTCCTCCCCCCTTCCCCGTTCCCTTTCTGCAACCCATATCCCCCACCATCACCCCCCCCCCCCCGTTGCTAGAGTAGGTGGTCCCCTCCCTGTCTAGCTTACTATCAGTGATCATACATCTGTTTGGTCCTGGTGCTCTCCCTTGTTTCTCCCTCTATTTGAGAGGCTGCTAGATAAATCGAGTTATGTGGTTTTGTTTGAGGGAAAGAAAAGCAATAGAATGGGGTAAACAATAAGAAAAAAATTTTAAATATATAAAATATGCTGAAAATGGGCAGAGTCCTTCTAGTGGCTATCAACCTCAGTTTAAGAAAGGACATGAAAAAGGTAATTGAAATACCATAACAATACACAAATAAATGTCAAATTAAATATCCAGTGAGCCCTACAGCAATAAAGAGAAGCACCACACAATAGTCTCGGTTCTAAAATCAAATCATGCAGGAGTGCAAAAAGAAAGAGAAAGATAAGATAAAATAATATAAAATAAAGGTAGACATCAACTTCAATATCTACACCAAAATAAGGACGTCAAAAAAATCAATCAATAAGTATATATGTGGAAAAATGATTATTTTGTGCTTTTCTTTTCCTTTTTTTCTCCCCCCCCCCTGCATAGGCACAGCAACTATTGGGGATATTATAGAGGGAATTCCCTTGGCCTAGGAGATACAGGGTTTCTCCAAACCTGAAGTATACTGTCATGGGATTAACTATAGACTCCTTGCATGATCATTTACTCTCCCCTCGGCGTTTTTGTGGCGTATGGAAGACTTCTGCTTCGTCATGGATGGAAAAATCAGACCTCTGTATCTAGAGATCTTGGTGACTGTACAGCTCAAGGAATGGAGCTTATGATGAAGACTTTCTTTGTGGTTCTAGCATTTCTGCTTCTTCAGTGTCGTTTTAATTCATCTTCTGTAGTTGATGTTCTTGGTCATTATGTTGCTCCTAGGATGGAGCCTGGGATAGAGTCTTTCGTTATGTTTCTGGAAGACCCGTTCACTTGTGGTTGTCTCAGTCAGACCTCTGGAATTGGAGATCTTGTTTGTTGAACAGATTGTAGACCAAAAGCTAGGTTAGAGCTTGTTGTTGTTGTTGTTATTGGTCCCGGGATGCGTACTGCCTAGTCCTGATCTGTATATAGCAATCTTGGTTTTTGCACAGATCAAAGGGTAACATGTCTTCTGATTTTGTCTTATCGTTGCCTGGTGAGGAAGGATAACTTGCTCTTAGATCTAGTTGTTCCCATTTCCTCGTTGTCAGGTTATCAATTTAGACCTGCCGTATGTTGGTGTCACAGCAGCATTATGAATGCCCTGGAGGGGATTTGGTTCCTGGAGCTGTTGTGGAGAACTCTGTCGTTTCTATGGAGTGAGACTATTTTGTGTCTATCTCTCTCCCTCTGACTTATTCATTCAGCATAATAGATTCCATGTACATACATGTATAGGAGAATTTCATGACTTCATCTCTCCTGATGGTTGCATAATATTCCATTGTGTATATATACCACAGTTTCTTTAGCCATTTATCTGTTGAAGGGTATCTTGGTTGTTTCCAGAGTCTGGCTATTGTAAATAGTGCTACAATGAATATAGGTGTGAGGAAGGGATTTTTGTATTGCATTTTTTAGTTTCTAAGGTATATTACTAGATAGTATAGCTGGATCAAATGGGAGCTCAATTTCCAGTTTTTTGAGGAATCTCCATATTGTTTTCCATAAGGGCTGGACTAGACAGCATTTTTACCAGCAGTAAATGAGAGTTCCTTTCTCCCCACATCCCCAGCACTGATTGTTCATGTTCTTTGTGATGTGTGCCAGTCTCTGTGGTGTGAGATGGTACCTCATTGTTGTTTTAATTTCCAAGCCAGTCAGGAGAGAATCATGGAACCAGTCTGCACCTGATGGTAAGTATCTATGAGCACCAAGCCTGTATAATTACCTCAAGCACCATATCTCCATACCCAGATGAACAAGTCTAAAAAAAAGTCACTCATGAAATAATACAGACCAGGCTGAGGATGAAACATTTGTAGCCTGACAATCTTCTATCGCATATGGAGAGAGAGCTGCCTGCCAGAACTATGGTTTTTATTGAGTACAGAGACTAGCTTCAGATGAGACAGTAAGGACAGAGTAAGCATAGATAGCTCAGACTATTCTAAGTCAGTCCCACCCAGGTTTACATGTAAGACAATCTCTGTTTTGGGGTAAAACCAAGTTGTAAAAAAAATAGATACAGAAGAATTAGAGATGATTTTTATTTTGGGTGAAAACAATTTGTAAACAAACATAAAAAGAAACCAGGGATGATTTTTGTTTGGGATAAAATAAGGTATAACCAAGCAGAAACCAAAACTGACTTTTCTTTATTTTACCAATACTGATCCATCAGGAGGGGGAAGGTCAAGAGTGAGACAAAAAATACCTATCCTGTGGGCTTTTATGGAAAAAAAAAAGCAAGATGAGAATGAAAGAAACTTTTCTGAATATAGTAAAGGCCATTTACCACAAGTTCATAGCAAATATTATAATTAATGGGGAAAAACTAAAAGCCTATTCTCTATGGCACAAGACAAGTTTGCCACCTTTCACCACTTCTATTCAACATAGTACTTGCCATAGCAATTAGGGAAGAAAAATATATCAAAAGCATCCAGATAGGAAAGGAAGAAGTCAAGGTCTCATTGTTTTCCGTTTACATGATACTATATTTATAAAGTCCTAAATACTTAACCAAAAACTTCTACAAACAATAGATTTGTAAAGAGGCAAACTACAAAATTAATATGCAAAAATCCATGGCTTTTTTTTTTTTACAAGTAATGAAATCAAAGAAAGAGACTTAAGAAAACAATACCAGAAGTCAGACTAACAGCACAGCAGCCTTGCTGCTGACCCTGGACAGACCTGGGTTCAATCTCCAGCATCCCATAATGTCCCCCAAGCTTGATAAGTGATTTTTGAGTGCAGAGCAAAAATCCCCAGAGTGCTGCTAAATGTGGCCCCAAAACAAAAACAAAATAAAGAAAACAATACCATTCACAATTGACCACAGAAAATCAAGTAGCTTGGACTCAACTTAGAGAGGTGAAAGACCTATACTAAGAAAATTACAAAATACTAACTTTAAAAAATGAAAAAGGGCACAAGATAATGGAGACAATATACCCTGCTCATGGATTGAAAGGATTGCCATCATTAAAATGTCAGTGTTTCCACAGCATTGTACAGATTTAATGAAATTCCTATAAGGATAACCATGACATTTTTCAAATAAGTGGATTAAACAGTCTTGAAATTAATTTGGAACAATAAATGTCCACGAATAGCTAAAGCAATTTTTAGGAAAATACTTTACGTGGAAGTGGTTTGGGCTACACCTAGTTACTCCTGGTTCTGTGCTCAGAAATTGCTCCTGGCAATATTGGATACTGGGGATTGAACCTGGGTCTGTCCCAGGTTGGCAGAATGGAAGGCAAATGCCCTACCACTATGCTATTACTCTAGCCCACTTTCATCAACTTTAAATTGTATTATAAAGAAATAGTCAATAAAGAGCATAGTATTAGAATACAGACAGACCCTCAGATCAATTATGACTTGAATATTCAGAGAGTAATCCCCAGACATACAATCAATTAATCTTTGGTAAATGGGCAAGAAATACAAAGTGGAGATAGGAAAGCCTCTTCACAAGTTGTTTTGAGATAACTGGTCAACCACATGCAAAAAAGTGAACTCGGAACTCTCCTTAATCCCACATACAAGGTCAAATCAAAATGGATTAAAGATCTTGGTATTGGATCTGAAACCCTAAGGTACATAGAGGAAAACATATGCAATATATTCTAAAATATTGAGACTACAGGCATCTTCAAGAAGGAAACACCACTGTCCAAGCCAGTGGAAGCAATGGTAAACAAATGGGACTGCATTAAAATGAAAAACTTTTGTATTTCAAAGAAAATAGTGAGACTCGAATACAAATGCTAGCCATGAAATCAGAGAAGCTATTCACCTAATATGCATCTGATAAAGGACTAATATATAAGATATACAAGTTACTGAGAGAACTTAACAAGAAGAAATAAACATTAAATTTATCCAAAAATGGAGAAAAAATGAACAGATGGTCAAAATGCACAAGAAAAAATGCTGCATATCATTAATCATCAGGAAAATGCAAATCAAAACATCAATGAGTATCATCTCACACCACAGAGACTGATACACATCACTAAAACAAGAAAAACAGTGCTGGCATGGATGAGGGAAGAAAGGGATTCTCATTTACTGCTGGTGGGAATACCAACTAGTCCAACCTTTCTGGAAAACAATATGGATATTCCTCAAAAAGCAGGAAATTGAGTTTTCATATAACCCAGCAGTACTACTCCTAAGGATATGCCCTAGGAACACAAAAACACAAAAATTCCATATATGGGGGCTGGAGAGATAGCATGAAGGTAGGGCGTTTGCCTTCCATGCAGATTGCAGAAGGATGGTGGCATCCCATATGATTCCCTGAGCCTGCAAAGAGCGATTTCTGAGTGTAGAGCCAGGAGTAGCTCCTGAGCATGGCCAGGTGTGACCCAAAAAACCAAAAACAAACAAAATGCCATCTGGAGCGGTGGCACAGCAGTTGGGCATGTGCTTTGCACATGCTAACCTAGGACAAACCACGGTTCAATTCTCTTATGTCCTATATGGCCCACCAATCCCAGAGCAATTTCTGAATGCTTAGTCAGGAGTAACCCCTGAGTGTCATCAGGTGTGCCCCCCCCCCCAAAAAAAAGCCATCTATACTCCTAATTTCATCACAGCACTTATTTATAATAGCAATAATCTGGAAACAACTCAAGTGCCCAACAACAGATGAGAAGCTATAGTTATGGTACATCTACTTAATGAAATACTATGCAGCTGTTAGGAAGAATGAAGTCATGACTTTTGGGTGGGGGGTCACACCTGGTAGTGCTCAGGGGTTACTCCTAGCTCTATGCTCAGAAATGGCTCCTGGCAAGCTCAGGGAACCATATGGGATGCTGGGATTCAAACCACCATCCTTCTGCATGAAAAGCAAATGCCCTACCTCCATGCTATTTTCCCGGCCCCTCATAACGTTTCTTATACAAGGATGATCATGGAGATTATTATGTTGAGTGAAATGTGTCAGAGGGAGAGGAATAGACATAATAATTTCACTCAAGAAGGATGAGAGGGAAACTGAGGGCATTGCTGACAGGAAATGTCACTGTAACTCAATCATTAACAACTTTTATCTGTGTAAAAAATAACTAGTATGAACAACCTTGTAATCAGTGTCTAAATTAAAAAAAATAAAAACACCAGGCAGAAATTCAGAACCTTATTTGAGTGTCATTTTAGAAAGCAAAACTACCAACAAAAAATATGAAAATGCAAAAAACATGCACTAAATAGCAAAAAAAAAAAAAAAAAGAAAGAAAGAAAGAACATATGTTGACAGTATGAAAAAGGAGACAAGAAGTCAGAAAATTGTCTTGTCTATTTCAGCTGGAAATGTGCACAGAGGTGATTCAAATTTTTCATCCAAAATCACCAATTACTAAAAACATACCCCAAGCATAGATTTGGAATCACCAGTAAAATTTAGCAAGTACATAAATTTGTACATACAGTTTCAGAATCAAAGATGGCTGACTTTTTTTTTTAATCTAAGGAAAGTTTTTGACACATGGTAAGCTCTCTACCCATGTTTAATAAAAATATGTAAGTTAGACACATGTTTGGGTGCTAATTTTCTTGCTCTGATTATTAATTTCCTCTATAAACTTGGCTAGGCTTTAGTACCCATTTATTTAATCAAATTCTAGCCTAAATGTTGTGAAAGTGCTTGATGTAGCTATCTATAATTAGTTTATATCTACTATATCTATCTACAATTAGTTGATTCTAAATAAAGTTGAAGAACTCTCCAAAAAAATTGAGTATGGGGTGTTTTTCCAATCAGAAGGTCAGTTCACTTTCCCTGTGATTTTTAGGCCCAATAATCTTTCCAGATTGTGGAGATTCCAGATCCCACAATCACAAGAAGAAATATTTTAAAACACGTCTCTGTGTTTACATAAACACAGTCATACACATGAACACATACACATGCAAGCACTCACACATACTTACCTCTCGCTTCTGTTTCTTCCTGGGGAACCCTAATATTTTCTTTCTATTATTGTATCCTTTCTATCTTGTAGTTAAGCAGTCAAGTAAGAGGGTCACCTGATTGCCAGTAAGGAAGGCAAGTCTTTGTCTCTTTCATGTCTTCTTATCAGGGCTTCCATCAGCTCCATTATTGAATGTCCTATTCTCTGTGGGACTTTCTAGCTCCAAGATACTCCAGGCAGAGGAAGTAGTGTGAGCCAAAGTCTTCCCCTGCCTCTGCTCTGTCTTCCAAGTTCCTCATAGAATCATGGAGTGTGAGAGTTGGATAGAGCCTTGAAGATTATATCATCAAGGCTCTTTGTTTCTTTATTTCCTCCAATATAAATAAAAATCCCAGGTTCAATTTCTCTTTCTTTTCCCTACAACAGGGCATAAACTCTACTAGAAGTTGTTTGGTTTGCTGCCAGATTTTCTAAACACTTGGGAAGTCCTGCCAAGTGTGGCCTCAATGACAAAATATTAGGAGGAATTAGTAGTGGGAGTCAGGTGGTGGGTAGGAAAGACAGTATTCTTTTAAAGCCTTGAATTTATGGCAGAAAATTGATCAAAGCCGAGATGAATTTCACCCATCTCTTCTAACGAGCTGCTAATATTGTAGTGGCAACCCTGTCAGGATAATTTGTCACACATGTCCTGGTGTGGGTTGAAGCCCCTTCAGACTTCTCTTCCCAACCCACTGCCACAGGCAACATGTCTGAAACAAAGCTCTAAGACCTAATGAAAAAGGAAATGTGGGAATCCGGTCATAGTTAATGGCCACTGACAAGTCATCTGGGCCCACCTCCCCCCAGATCTTCCATCCTCAACCGTATCTACCTTCATTAGGCTGGAAGAGCCTGCAGTTATTCAATTACATGCAGGTTATTGCTGTCACTGCAATGCCCACTACCACAAAGATGCTGTGCAGAATTAAATGCTGTCTCCTGAAAGAAAGTATGATGTCAATGCGAGTTAACAGACCAATAATAAAAACAACAACTTGATAAGCAAGACTCCTTGCTGAGACAGGCTTCTAGTGATCCCTCAGCTAGGGCAAAGTGCTTTCAGGCAGAATGACTGCCTGTGACCTCTGTGGGACCTGTGTCCAAGCATCAGCTGTGGGGTGCATGGCTCACACAGGGAATCCATCCATCAGCTAGGAAGCCTAGGACTTGCTGAAGTGGCTCTTGGGCCAACACTGTTAACACCATTGAATCTCACAAAAGGCCCTTTCTTTCTTTCCACTTTTAACATAAAACACCAACAAAACGTCTGTTGTGTTGTAGTCCAGAGAACAAAAAATATGTCACAGGCTCCAAGGTAGTGAAAGTATTGGGGAAGAAAATGTATGCCTATGTCATAGGCCATTGGTGCAATGTCTTTTCTAGCTTGAGTTATTCGATGTGAAGAAGGTATAATTCCTCCATTTTTTCTGTATTTTTAAAAAACACCCAAGTTTTAAAAAATTGCTCTGCTTTGCAAAAAAGTTTGTAGGTTATTTATGTTTATTTTTCTATTTATACACACCTTGTTCAAGTTAAAATAAATTTTAAGAGCACCATGAATCATTTTTAATACCATGTTACTTGCACAACATTTTATGTGGGAGGTCTTTGACTAATGGGCAAAAGTTAAAGTCATACTTTTCCTAGGCTGTTCTCATTGATGGGTATCTTTTTTGCTTTTATAATTCTTTACTCTATTTAGACACAGTGGTTTACAAAATTGTTTATAATTTAATTGTTTCTGGCTTCCACATTATAACACCAATCCCATCATGACTGTAACATTTCCTGCACCATTGTCCCCAATTTCCCACCCACCCTCAATCCTGCCCTCTTGGCAGGCATGAAATCATTTACTTTACATTGCTTGTTGCAACTAAATGGTAATAGAATTATCAAATTAAACTTTAATAAAATAAAATTTGTGAAAAGTATTATTTCCCATCATAGGGTCATTACGTCATTGTCAGGCTTAGTCTTTGTTGCTACTTGAGCATTTAGTGTTATTGGATTTGTTTGTTGACCTTGGGTAGCTTCTGTGCTACTTGGAGTTTAATTTGGTGCATTCCTAATGGGGTATTCCTATTGAAAAACTGGCGATGTTATAAGACCACATACAAGAATTTCAAGATCTGGGTAGCTAGGATAATGAGGTAACATGACAGTGATTGTGGGATATGTTTGTGACTGCCAGCTTCCAGAAGAACAGAAGGATTAGGAGAAGCTACTTGCCCTCACTCTGAGGAGACCCATAGTTCTCAGCCCCCAAAACTACTATACCTGGATTTTTTTTTCATTATGTGACTGAAGAGTATTTTAAATACCATCTGGCCAGATCAAGATTTGTCATTTATTAAAGAATTAATTCACTATTCTGACTTAATTTCTTCTCAAACCAAAGATAGATGCCAAAACTGTATTTTAAACTTCAAGTTGCTCAAAATCCAGTATATTTTTATCTAAGTGTGATGTATTAATTTTATCCAAATTAAGAACAAATTAGAATCAGGGAGAGTCTATTATGTATAGAGAGGGGTATGCCAAAGTCAAATCCTCTGCCAGGGCTGCATATAAATAAAGGACTTCATCTAAGTTGGATTCTAAAAGGACTGAATTCTGGGGCCGGAGAGGTGGTGCTAGAGTTAAGGTGTCTGCCTTGCAAGCTCTAACCAAGGAAGGACCTCGGTTCGATCCCCCCCGGTGTCCCATATGGTCCCCCCCAAGCCAGGGGCAATTTCTGAATGCTTAGCTAGGAGTAACCCATAAGCATCAAAGGGTGTGGGCCCCCCCCCCAAAAAAAAAGAAAGAAAGAAAGAAAAAAAGGACTGAATTCTAAAAAGACATAAAAGAATATTCTAGTCAGAGAGGAAAATAAAAATGAAAAAAAAACTAAATAAAGAACTTGAATAGGGAAGAAAGTAAACAAAATAAAGAAGGATTTGAAAACCCTAGATAAAAATTATTTAGGCTATAAAATCACTAACCTCAACTTAAAATTTCATTTGGAAATGCTGAGGCCATTGCCAAGTTTTAAGCCTTTTGGCAGTAATCTGCTACATGACTCTCCTGTGTGTCAAAAAGTTCTTTAAAACCCCAATCCTAACATGTCTGTGTTGCTAATTATTGGTAATGAAGAAATAAAGAAAAAGAACATTGCACAGAGAGGTAAGTTTTCACACTTCCACATGCAAAGGTGGACTTGACCAGTTATGTGAAGAAAGAGGTGAAAACTTCTAATAAAGTTATAGTCCTCTTTTAGGAAACACAGCTAGCTTTGCTCTTATGACTTGGGAGATGCTAGAGAAGCAGCCAAGAAGAGTGAACAAATGTTTTCTTGCCCCCTTTCCTATGCTCTCTCTTCTACTGTATCCTGATGCCTTTTTATTTTTCCACTTGGGGTCTATACAAGAAGAAAATTTATAGCAAGTTAATTTGGCAGGTACTTTCAGGGGAGGGAGGGGGATCAGGAGAAAAATATTCCTCTAACCAGATGTTGGAAGTCAAATTTACCCATTTTTCTTTAGTTGTTCATTTCCATCCGTATTCCTCTCCCTCATCAGCCAAAGTAAACAGAATCTGGATGTTAAGGATGTATGTGAGGCAGGATTTTATAGACACCCATTTATCATAGAGCATAAAAGCAACTGGGAAACAAGGAGTATAAGATTTAAACACATGACCTCAACAGCTGTGGGGTCCCATGCCACGTGAGTTTTCCCAACCAAATAGTAAATTCTGAGGTTCTGCCCTTCCTTGACCCTGGTTTTGAAAATCCTGAGTTCACCTGCTACTCTCATGTACCTATAAATGACCAAACCATTTAAGTCTAGAGCACAGAGATAAGATCCATACAGATAAATAAGTTGATGGACCTAAAAGCACAGAACACAGGATCTGGCACGGAGTGAGTAATCCATAAATAATCAGTGTTACTGTTGCCATCTGCAGTGGACCAAGGCTGCCAGGGATATAGGGTTGTAGGCTGCAGAGGTCCAAGGCTACCAGGTCCCGGTACTGCAAGACTTGCAGGGGCCTATGTGGCCCAACTGCCAAGTGAACCTCATACCCACCCAGGGACACCAACATGTAGTAACTGAAAGAGAAGAGAGGAAAGAAAGAAAAACCAAGTATACTTTTTATTCTTCCTGAACTCTAAGTCCTGCTGCTGCCATCCAGGAAGTTTCAAAGAGAGGGTGGGAAAAATTCACTGGCCAGAGGTGACAGGAGAGGGCCTGGGTTCAAAGAAGAAATAGAAAGGAGTAGATACAAAGCACACAACCTCTCTGGGAGGTATTATCTCTGTCCCCCCACGGACCAGCAGGCAATGCTCTGGTCTCTATACTAGACCCACTTCTTCCCCGATGATCCAAGTTTTTCCTTTATACTCGGTATGACAAGGGGGCGTATACAAGAGGTATGTCCAGGGGGCATGTCCAGGTTCAACAGTCATTATAGTGTGGGTATCCAAGGGATGTGTCCAAGTCCATATGCCATACAGCCATCCTGTTAATATCTTTCTCTTTTCTCTTGCCTCTCATCCTCATCATTCAAATCATCTTCTTTAATAAACAATCTGACTTTCAGGTTACATTTTGGGTTCCAGTCTTTTTAGTTAAAAGAATGAATTAATGAATGTTAAATCCTATGACATTGTCAGATACTTACGAGATCTCTGATGAATGAGTTAGGGAGCTTTCTCTATCCATTTCTATTTTCATCTCTCTAACTTAATTCACTTAGTGAAAAGGTAGAGCAATCAAAATATTTTAAATCAATTATATATCTATATTAAATAACACATTTAAAATGATAAATGTTTGTAGTCATGGTGTTTGTAGCTGAAAAATTATTTACTTGTTTTAGTGATCTATTTTCAAAAACTGAAATTATGAAACATCTTTCATCTAATATTATTCGAAATCATGTAACAGGTTTTTTACATATTGTAAACAATATGTAAAACAATACTCTTTGCTTCCAGTATTCTCTTTTTCAATCTCTTCTTAAAGACTGAAAAACTTTTTGTTTTTATGGGGGGAATGTTTTTCCCTCTTCCCTTTGATTCCTTTGCTGTGGCAATGATTGGGGATCCCTCATATGCTTGGTTACAGTTTTCATTGTGGTACTCACCTAGGGTCACTCATTAAGTTGTGGTGCTTGCACACTCAGCAGAAAAACTCACCAGGGGTCACACATTTATCACATTGTGGTTAAGTTGCTAACAGGGGTTCACAGAAGTTTCACATATGTGCTCTCCAGGAGTTCCACTTCTTTCAGTTATGGTAATAACCACAGATTATGCTGTTTAGGCAAGTCTTCACACACATTTCTTATAGTATAGCCAAGTATCACAGCTAGCAGAGTTGCCACACCCAAACAATATTGTTGCCAGATCTTATGTGACTGAAGAGGGCTGAAGAGTTGAAAAATCTTAGTCTTGAAACTTTAGCCTTAGACACTGAGCTATCTCTGCCCTCCCCACCCCCCATTTACCTTTCTCTCATGCTGAAATATATTCCTTCATAATTATTTTGAGATCTGTGAGTGGTTCAGATTTACTTCATTTTCTCTGAAAATATATTAATTTTATTACAACTCAGTTGATAGTTTAGCTAGGGATATAATTCTAGTTTTTATAATGTAGAAATTTTATTTGGCTGTGAGAAAAGCAATTTAATGAATTGGGTTGAGATGTTGATTTTGAAAACCAGAGATCTTTTTCAGATTTTAAGATATGAGAGGCGAAAGGGGCATAAGTGCAAGGGCACTTACCTTGCATGTGACCAACCTAGGTTTGATTCCTGGCACCCCATATGGTTGCCCAAGCCCAACAGGAGTGATTCCTGAGTGCATAATCAAGAGTAATTCCTCAGCACCATTGGGTATAGCCCCTGAAAAGGAAGGAAGGAAGGAAGGAAGGAAGGAAGAAAGGAAGGAAGGAAGGAAGGAAGGAAGGAAGGAAGGAAGGAAGGAAGGAAGGAAGGAAGGAAGGAAGGAAGGAGGGAAGGAAGGAGGGAAGGAAGGAAGGAAGGAAGGAAGGAAGGAAGGAGGGAAGGAAGGAAGGAAGGAAGGAAGGAAGAGAGGAGGGAGAGAAGAGAGGAGGGAGGGAAGAGAGGAGGGAGGGAAGAGAGGGAGTGAGAGAGGGAGGAAGAGAGGTAGGGAGAGAAAAAATAGGAAGAAGGGAGGAAGGAAGTGAGAAAGGTAGGGAGGAAGGGAGGAAGGGTAGAAGGGAGGAAGGGAGGGAGGAGAGGAAGGGATTAGAGATTGGAAATTGGGTTGATGCAATTTTTCACAGAAGTTATCAAAATTTTTTGCTTCACTACTGTTTCCCTAACCATAGGGTTTAGTTTTCATTGTCACTAATAATTTATAGATCTAGACTTATTATTTATGCTCCAGCTGGAAAGAGGTGTAAGACAAAGATAGGACACACGTATAAGTCAACTTTATCTGTCCCTATTTTGTTAGAAAATAGTGGATGTCTTGGAATCACCTCCCAAATAACTCTCCACTTATATTTCTGCATCACATGGCTATCTCAGTTATAAGAGAAATTGGAGAAATATGTCTTTTCAAGTGGCACATCACTGGCCTCAATAATATTGGGGTTTATTATTTAACTAGAGGTAAGGATAAAATAGATACTCTGTAGAAATACAACACATTATGCTATAGAGACTGATAATTATTTTATTTCTGTAGAAGTTACTCTATATTTTTCACATATGTGCTACCAGAGTGCCACTTCTTTCAGTTATGGTAATAACCACAGGTTATGCTGCTTTAGACACAGTCCTTACACACACACTTCTTCTGTTACAGCCATATTTTGTATTTGTTGAATATAATCTAAAATATGTTGGTCTTTTTTTCCCAGTCTTCTTAATGCATAACTAATTCTGTAGTTTTTGTGTAAAATGTTCCATTTGTTAACCTTAATGATTCTCTTGCAGAATGTTGACTCTCATCAAATGTCAGGAAATTCTCACGTAGTGTGTGTTTCTAGAGTTTAGATCCCCTGTTAGTCTGTTGGCTGCTTTTGTGGTGCTACTGCTTGGCTTTTGCTTGTAAGGTACTTTAGGTAGCGTCTGGGAAATGCTGTGGCACAAGGCATCTCAGCATTTTATCTTCCATATGGTGTAGCTCTGTACTTCCTGGGAGTTGCAAATTATATTAGGCTCTACCAATTCTCTCTTTCCTGAGGTTTCAGTCACTTCTTTATGAGTCAAATATACATGCTCATGTTATACGTGGAATGGAGATAGCAAAAATGCAGAGATAAACTTTTCTAGGTGTAATGCACCACACCTTCCTGCTTATTTCTTACTCCTATTATGCATCGGAATTTTCCATATTCGGACAGAGAACTTGTTGGATGTAACTCCTTCAAATATCTCTATTTTTCTCTTATGCTTTTCTTTTCTTTTCTTTTCTTCTTTTTTTTTGTTTTTGGGTGACACCTGACTATACTCAGGAATTAATTCACTCAAGAATTACTCATGGTAGTGATCAGGGAACCATAAGGGATGCTGAGAAATGAACCCAGATTGCTGTGTGGAAGGTAAGTACCTGCTGTATTGGCTCTTCCTATATTTGTTTTGATTTTTAGCTTCTTTCTTCAGTTCTTTTTTCTGCAGTTTTTCCATTTGTATTCTTTCTCATAATGTATAGTTCCCTAATAAGCTTTTTATTCTTTCCAAATAAGATACAGCCTCTACATTTATTTTATATATATATGAATTGTGAAAAGGGAATCTACAGCTTTTGTTTCTCCATCAACTTCTTTTTTTTGTTTGTTTGTTTCTGGGCCACACCCAGAGAGGATCAGGGGTACTTCTGGCTATGTACTCAGAAATCACTCCTGGCTTGGGGTCCATATGGGATACTGGGGATCAATAGGAGGTTCATCCTGGGTCAACCGCGTGCAAGGCAAATGCCCTACTACTGCACTATCACTCTGGCACCTCTCTATCAATTTCTAAACATGTCTTTTTAATATGCTATGAAACACATTTATTTGTCTTTTGTACGAGATTATATTGTAGTCTGTAAAATTATTGAGACCCAATTCACAGATTTGAAAACTGAGAGTAGAGCTGATCACAACAGTTCCTCAAAACTAAGAAAGAAATTGATGCTTGTAAAGCAATTTTGTTTTCACGTTTTCATTTCGATGTGCTCTGCTAATTATATTTTAATTCTTGAAGTATGCTTGCTACACTACAAGACACATTTCAATGACTAAGAATCAAATTAATTCTTGTTTTCCAGCGTCATAAAACGCAGATATCCTAAAATATATATTATAGTAGATTGAATGTCTTGCAGACTTCTCCAGGACACAGTTTTCTTAACTTTATATGGGTATTTCTGTGTTTATTTTATCAGTGTTTATCAACCTTCTATACTTACCCTCCTGTTTTATGTTTATCACTTTTCAACCTAAAAAAGGGCCAAGAAAGGACTTTGAGTTTGCTGCTTGAAATAAAAGATGTGGCAGTATAAAATTCAATTTTTTAACTTGACATGAATTATCAGATCTTTCAAGAGAATAAAAAGGAAGGGAGGGAGGAAAGGTAGATATCAAAGAAGGAGGGAACAGCAGGAGGGAAGACCACAGAGAAAGGTAGAGTAAAGGAATAGAACAAGGTAAACAAGAAGAAAAATAAACAAAGGTAACAACACCAACACTACCTCCAATTTCATTGCCACTGAATAAGGACATTAAAAATGTGCTCTAGGGAAGGAGAAATATTATAGCAAGTAGGGTATTTGCCTTGTATGAAGTCAACCCAGGTTCAATATCCAGCAGCCCATATGGTCCTCCAAACATTGCCAGGAGTAATTCCTAAATGGAGAGCCAGGAGTAATCTCTGAACATCACCAAGTGTGCTCCCTCCAAAAATAAATAAATTAAGTAGTTAAAATCAATGACCGTAGAGTGAATAAGTGTACACGAGACTCAAATACTCTGTTTCCAGATAATCTTGTTTAGAAGTGGATGTGTTTGTGTGAAGGTGCAGGATTAGGGTAAACATCCCTCTCCTTTTTTTTTTCTCTTCAGGTTCTTTCTGTTAATCAGATAAAAACAGCTACTCTGATGAGTTCAATAGAGAATTAATATAATACTTCTTTCAGGTAGCATATTTAGAGCTAATTTTGTCACTTATTAACATCTCTTTGGTTCACTAATGAGATTTTGGTTGCTTTACTTAAATACTAGAGTAGGCCACTTGTAAGATGTGCTTGATAAGAGACATATTCTTTAGAAGACTGAAATTATCTTTATTGTTCAAAATGAATCTTGCCAAGAACAGTAATTAAATTCAACTTTCTCACCATAACTGAACCAAAAATTATGTATGTTTTGACTGTCCAACCCTGAACCTTGGATCCCATCCTTGGAACCAGCATGGTTTCCTCACCAGCACCAAACTTCCACTGTGGCAGTGCCACTCTGGCACTGACTTGCTCCAGGGTGGGCTCATATGACATCTCGATGACTAGGAAAACAGTAACATAGTTCTTTTAAGGCAAGTTTTCCTACCTTGCCACCTAATGGTGAGATGAAATCAGAAGATACTCCATGACACCCTAGCTTCAACATAGAATCTGTACAAAAATCAAGATCTCTTATTACAGAAGCCTGACTATGACAACCGTGATTGAAGAGAACTCTTCCTGGGGCCATGAAGAAAGAACTTGGCATTATACAATTAATATGCCTGGAGTTGTTCTTACAATAGGATGTTTCATGGGTAGGGACACCCTGTTTTTTAGGCCAAGAATTTTTTCTTTCTAACTTCCCCCAACATTTGCTATGCCTATGTAAAAAATGCCAAACAAACAACAACAACAAAAAAACTCTGCAACCCCCTTTTTTAAATTTTATTTTTATCTTCTAGATGTGGGCTCCTGCCTTTTTTCATAGAACCTTGGAACATGAATTACGTTGTTTTACCTTATATTTCTGCACTTTTCTCTAAAACTGAGAGGAAAAAATGAGATTAGAGGCCAGGGGTCAAGTGATCTCAGGAGCATTGGTGCATTGTCATAAAAAAAAAAAAAAGGACAGAGCTAAATGCCCAAGCCAAAGTAAAAAACAATAGAGTCAATAGACCCAAACTATAACAATCTAACCTGAAAATGGGCTTGTTACATTGGCAGGCCAGGTGAATAAGGGTGGTGTAGAGGATGCACTCTGGGAAATTTGTTGGAGGGAGGTCAACACTGGTTGTAGGAATTCCCCTAAATTACTGTTGCTATGCACTGGGAAGAACTTTGTAAATCACAATGGTTTCAATAACATTTAAAAAATGTAATACAATTATGTGCATAAAAATTACGTAAAAGAACAACAATGTGGTTATAAATGTCTATTTTAATATAGGACAATTGCTACCAAATGAAATAATTGGTGGGAAGTGAAATATTAAATGTTCAGATTTGAATACTCCTATGAAATATAAATAGGTAGAGTAGATTTCCCCCGATCACTATTTAGAACAATTCTAATTGTTATAGACAAGTGCCAAATAAACATCATGGGTAGAAAAGTAAATATTGCATGCTGTGTTTCTAGCATATATTTTGCTATTAATGTTCTGCTTACATATCTTGCCATCTTCCCTGGTACACATGGCTCATTTTCTTTCTAATGGATCTAGAAAAAAACTTTCATCCAAAGAGCTTGCTTTTGTAATTCCCAGAATCTTGTTATTCCCATGACATACTGAGTTGCAAAGCAAGCAAATGGAAATTAATAATACAAAACAAACTCTAAAGTAAAAACGTTGTACTCTGAATCCCTGCAAAAACTCCCAGCTGTGTTCCAGAGAGATACCCATTTTGCATATTTTTAAGTAAACTCCCTCAAGTGTACCCCTAGTACCACCACTTTTTATAAAAAAAAAAAAAAAGAACATCCATTTTTACCCTGTGAATTTGGGGAAAGAGCCAGTTTTACCCAAGAGAAGAATGCTTGAAGGGATTATGATTGCTCTAAGCTTACTTAAATTTCATTTCTTTTAAAAAAACGTATTTAACATCCAACCAAGGATGCTTTTTCACTTTTCTGAATTTGTAAAACTCTTACACTAAATATTGTATACTTTGCTTCCTAGTTTATATTGCTAAAACCACTTTCTTGTTACTTTGGGTTTAGAATCTTGTCTTCCCCCACTGAGTCATCTTCACTTACAGGGTAAAGGTGGTTCCAGTTCCCTCAACTGTAGAATATCAAGAACACGAAACATGAGGATTAAGTACTAGTTCCTTTTACCAGAAAGAACAGATATAATTATTTTCCTCAAGCCAATTAAATCTTAGTCAAAGAACATGGAGTCATTTTTATGTCCAGAGTACTAAATAAAGATGTTTGATATAAATCTAAGCATAAGGCCTTCAGTCAGGTCTAGAATATATGCAACTGTGCATGATATGATGGAATGTTTTGTTGCATAGGATTCTGGTGACTACTCAGATATTAAACTCTCCAATCAAATTCTATTTGATAAAGACTTACCTGACCCACAAGGTAGCATTATGAAAGGCCAATAAATTGCTTATATAAAGATTAATGGATTTTAAAGTATAGCAACAGTTAGAACCAAATGGACATACATAGAGTAGACCAATTTAATGTGAGTTCTATATGCTTGACAATTTAGGAAAACATCTATATTCATGTACCTAAGACCTTGGTTAAGATATGGACTATTTTCAAAGATCTAAAGTGTTCGTAATTTTCTTTTGATATCAATTGCAAGCTGTGTCCTTTTCCCACTGAATATTCTACTTTCATTACATACATTAATCTCTTTCTAGAATTTTGTTTAAATTAAACCCTATAGTTTGAGTGAGGTTTTTTTGTTTCACTCAGCAAATATATCGAGATTCATATTCTGAAATTCTGAGATTTCAGTATATCTTTGTATAATAGTATCTTTTTATAACTTAGTCATCTACCATTACATGCATAGATTACATTTTACTTCTCTGTTCACATTTCATAGTTTTTGGATTACTTTTTGTCTAGTAGAAATAAAATGACTATGAATATTCAAGTTTTGTTCTATTTCTTTTGGATAAATACCTAACAGTACAATTATTGAATCCAAATATGCATTTAGCATTTTAGTGAGAAAAATGTCAAATTGTTTCTCTATATTTGGTATATCCATCTCTATTATCCATTTATGAACATTTTACTTATTCTAGTCAAATTTTATTATTGTCAGTCTTTGTTGTTTTAGTCATTTCCATTGGTAATAATTCATTGTGGTTTTAATTTTTATTCACTGGTGACATATGATGTAGATCTTTATTCATATACTTTTGGTCACTTATTTATTTTACTTTTGTGTATACAATATTTTCCATTCTAAACTTTCATCATTTTTCATTGTACAAGTACTTATTATGTCTGGATGTAAGTTCTTCAGCAGATATTATTACAATTGTTTTCTCCTACTCTCATCTTGTTTTTCACTTTTAATGGTATCTTTGAAGAATACATATTTTTTAATTCTAATTGCTCATTTATTTTTTTTAACTCTCTATGAATTATATAATCAGTTATTTAAAAAATCTTAAATACTTTAACAAAATGTTAGAACTAAAAAATATGGTGGGCAAGATATAAAATCAATATATGAAAATCAACACATTATGCACAAATATACACAATAACAATAAACTGAATATAAAAATAATTCTTTTTACTGTAACCTACTGAGAGAAATTGAGAAAAAATAAGCATAAGTAAAAATATAACATTCATTGGCTGAAATAATATTGTCAAAATGTCCAAAGGATTCGCAAGGTGATTTAGTAGTTGATCAAAACTTGCTGGTGGGCTCAGAGAGAAGATACAAAGGTTAAAGCCTAACTTACATGTGACTGACTCAAGTTCAAATCAAGTTCAAAATGACATAAGATCCTTTGAGCATCTCCAGAATTGATTCTTGTGCAGAGTCAGGAGTAAGTCTGAGCACAGCTGGGTATGGCTCCAAAGTAAAAGCAAACAAAAGCACAAAAACAAACAAAACTCAGCTGGTATTTTCACAGAAATAGAAAAAAAAAACTTAATGACCATACAGATCTTCAACTTTTTTTTCATAAAGTTATAGTATTTGAAAGAGTTGTAATAGTGGCATAAAATCAGATAAACCAATGGACCAAAATAAAGAACCTAGATATAAATATACACATGCACTATCAATCAATCTTTGACAAAGGGCACCAAAACTACACAAAGGGAAATTTATCGCTTTGATAAATGTTGCATGGAAAGCTGAATAACATACAAAATAATAACATGAGACCCCTATTTGATATCAGTCACAAAAAATTAACTCGCAGCAGTATGTCAGTCTTCTATAGAAGACATAAATCTGTAAGACTCTTTAAAGAAAACAGAAAGAAAATTTTTCCACATTTGTCTTCATGGTAACTTTTTGGATGTGTCATAAAAAGCAAGGCAATAAAAAGATAAATAAGCCAGTGGTATTCCACTAAATAAAATATTTCCCTCAGCAAAGGAAGTAATCAAGAAAATGAAAACACATTCTATGTAATGGGATAAAATATTTGATGATCATATATCTCAAAAGTTTAATCACTCAATAGCAAAAACAATAAAACCAATTAAAAATGGGTAAGGAACCTGAAAAGGAATTTTTCCAGATAAGACAGAAAAAATGACTAATAGGTACATGTAAAAGATGCTCAGCATCACTAATCATCAGGAAAATATATATTAAAACCAAAATAAAACATTATTTTATACCTGTTAGGATAACTTTAATAAAGAAAGCAAGAAAAAGCTAGTGTTGGAGAGAAGATAAAAGGAAATTCTCCTTTATGTTTGTTAGAAACTAAATTGATATACCTATTATGAAAAGCTCTGTGAGGTTTCAAAAAAAAATTAAAAAATAAACCTACCATATTTCTAACAATTCCATTTCTGAGCATATATTAAAAGACAAATCAATACTTCAAAAAAAAGATCTTTATTCTATGTTTATTGCAACATTATTCACAATATCCAAGATATGGAAACAATCTAAGTTTGCATAAAGGAGTGAATTTGATAAATAAATAGCAAGTAAAATTTATATAGTCATTATTTTATTAAATGTATATAAAATACACATTGTCATTTGTAAATATAATACATACCTACTTAAGTGTCCAATTATATCTGTTTTATAGATTTTTACAATAGAATGTTATTTGACCATGAGAATAAAGATACTACTGACATTTACAACCATATAGATCATCCTAGAGGACAATGCTGTCACCTAAGCTAGACAACAAGGCAAATTCTATCAAGGACTTGTGTAGTCAGGGAGAGCTGGTCAAAAGGTACAAGCCTTCACTTCTAAGATGAAACCCAGTAAACCAAGTTGTGCCTAATGCTACTGTTGACTCACCCTTTGATTCATTCCAGTACTAACTAGGAAGTGGCATCACTAACTTTAGGAAACATTGTAAGAACAAGAACAAGCATTTCCTCCCTACCCACAGACACACAGAGTAATTGTGGGGTTATAAATTTGTTAATTACCTGATTATGAAAACTATTTTACAAAGTATACATGTTAAATCACAGTCTTGTATACTTGAAATAAATACTTAATTTGTCAGTTATATTGCATAAAATTGAAAAGAAATACATTTTAAAATAGTTTCAAAGACTATTTGGGCCTATTTAATGATTGTGGCTCTACTTTCGAATTAAGTTAACAATATTAGAGTGCTAGAATTTTGAATTGCCTGCTCTATCTTGTTTACATGTCTATTTTTATGCCAGTACCACACTATCTTCATCTCTCCTGCATTGCAATAATTTTTAAAGTGTGGCAGTGTGGTTCTTAAACCATAGGAACTTAGTTTTTATAAGTTCTTTGCTTTTATATTCTAACTATTATAACTAGTTAACTTGTTATGGTTTTGACTGAAATTGCATTGAATATTTTGATTGCTATAGAAACAATTGTTATTTTTAAATAGTAAATCTTTCCAATTCATGAACATGGTACATCTCCTCATTTATTTGATTTATTTACTCCACGACTTATTTTTATTTTGGGCTCACTCTAGGCAATACTCAGGGCTTACTCCAGACTATGTGCTCAAGAGTCACTCCTGGTATCACTCCATATGTGGTGACAGAGGAATCAGATTGGCCATATGCAAAGAATGTACTATCTCTCTAGTCCCCAAGCTTCTTTTTTAATAGTAGTAAGTTTATATATTGTACACATATTTTGCTAAATTTCTGAACGTATTTAATTTTCTGAAAGTATTTAATTTTTGAGATAATATAATGCATTTCGAAGATTTTACTTTTTATCTCATTATTATTTTTTATAATAATAATTGTTATTTTGACCAAAGTGAATCCACTTTGGTGGACATATCTTTCACAGTAATATTTTAGGTACATATTGAATCGGGGGAATCCCCACCACCAAAGTTGTCCTCCCTCCACCCCCGTTCCCAGTATGCATCCCATATTCCCCTCCCTTACCCCCCAGGCTGCTAGTATAAGTGGTCCCCTCTGTGTCTAGCTTGTTGTAGATTGGGTATAGATTCTGTTGTCATTGACTTTGTGTTTGGTGTTTAAGTCCGATTATTTTTATTTCTACTTAGTGATCACACAACTGTTTGGTCTTGGTACCCTCGATTGTTTCCCCCTCAATTTGAGAGGTGGAACAAGATGGTTCAAGTTACATGGTTCTGTTTGAGGGGAAAAAAAACATAAAATGGGGTAAAAATCAAACAAGCAAAGAATGGGTGGAATCCTTCTAGAGGCTGTAAATATTAATTTGAGAGAAGAAAGGTAAAAAAGGAAGAGAAACACATCAGCAATACAAAAAAATATCCAAAATGCACCACAGCAATAAAGACATCCACCACACAATAACCATGGTCCTAAAATATAAACAAAACAAAGCTCAAAAATGAAAACAACAGCAACAACAATAACAAAACACCCCCTCCAATTACTTTGTGCTGCTTTCTTTTCAAAATTAGTTTTGCATATTGAACTAGCAGTATATAAGCATACTGAACTTATTTAGTCACTTTTTTTTTTGCAGTACTGAGGATTAAACTCATCCATGTCTTCACATATACAAGATGTGATGTACCACAGAACGAAGTCCTTCACCCTAAATTAACTTTTTAATTCTGCTCCCTTTTAAAAAGTATTTCATACGTCATTTTTCTCCATGAATTAATATTTTCTTCCTTTTTGAACATATAAGTTTTCCCTTTTACTTATACTATTGAACCCCACAAATATCCCCCATAGTGTTGAATGCAAGTAATGAGTATACATGCATTATTGTTTCTGATTTTAGATGAGCAAAAATCATTCAGGTTTTCATATTGTTTTACAAAGCATGTGTTAACTCTAGGTTATTTGTATATATGTATTTCTATTTTGCTAAATATTTTGCTCTTTGAATTATGAATTATGATTGATGAACATTCCATATTTATTGAGCTGATAATACTGTTTAAATATTTAAATTTAGCACATTATAACCATTAATTTTCAAAATAGGTCTTGCACTCAGAGACTAATTCTACATATTAATGTATTATCACACATTTTCTCTATTATAACCCCCAAACTTCCTATTATTTTATATATTTTTATATATGATGTAAACTTCAAGATATGCTATTTATTTTCATTTTGTTTTCACCAACTTTTTAAAATGATAGATCACTTTTTATTTCTAAGATAAATTCCATCTATGCATAAGATGCAAAACATTTTATATCATGCTAGAGTCAGTTGTATAATATGTAAGAAATTATTAATAGATATTTGTTTGTGGGCCACAGTCTGTGAGGCTCAGGAACTAGTCCTGACTCTGAACTTAGGGATCACTCTGGCAGTGCTCAGGGTTCATATGGTGTGTTACAGATAGAAGTCAGGTCAACAACATGCAAGGCCAGTGCCCTACTCACATATTTCTCAAGACCAGTCTGTTGACATCTTGATCTAAGATTGTCCGGCCTCCAGAATTTTGAATAGTAAATTAGAAAATTTCTAGTTAAGGCAGCTACTCTATGGTAATTTGTTATAGCATCCCCAAATGACGATCAGAATCTCCTTAGAGGAGGTTGTAGGTGGGTAGTGAGCTCTGCACATCCAGCAGAGTCTACAACTGGAGAACTTCTCAGAAGTACTGAGGAAACTATAATTGCTTGGGTATTGAATGGGGATCTCCTGCTTGCAGAGCATGCACTTTTCCTTTGAGGCATCTCCCTGCCCAGAGAAGACTATTTTGACAAACATGCACATTTACAGTCTTATTTTTATATAACACATTTGTGGTACTTTGGAAATCGTCTTCTGATTTTAAGACAGGAAATGAGAAGGAGGGCCAGTTACCTAACTTCCAATTATCTCTCATTTACATACATTATTGAATTGCAACAATATCTCTTCTCAGTCAATTCCCTCTCACCAACATTTTGATTTAGATCATTAGATTTTTGATCGGTTCAAAAACTTCATTTAAGGAAATGTTTGTAATTAAATACTGTTTAGTAAGGTATTTTTTACTTAGCTTTTTGTTAAGACCATCCATGTTGTTATGTAGTTCATTGCTTCGTTTGAAGACTGTATTAGTGATTACTCTTCTATTCCTTTGATGGACATATGTGCAATTTCTAGGTTTTTAGTTGATGATGTTATTTGAATGTTATTTTCATGAACTTTCTTGCATAAGATATCTTTTAATTTCTTCTTTTTGATAAATAGACAGAAGTAAAAATTTTTAATTTATTTTATTTATTTTTACATCTCTATTTTTTATGTAAGAAAGGTAAAACTTTCATAGTCAAGGGAAGAACACTGAATTATAGTTTCCAATTCAACCCCTACAAGATGATTTTCTTTTTTATTATTTTTTAACTTTTGTTTGTTTGTTTGTTTGTTTTTGTTGACACTCAGGGGTTACTCCTGGCTATGCACTCAGAAATCATTCCTGGCTTGGGGGACCATATGGGACACCAGGGATTGAACTGTGGTCCGTCCTAGGTTAGTGCATGCAAGGCAAATGCCGTAACAACTGCACCACCGCTCCGGCCCCATATTTTTTAATAATTTTTATTGTGACCAAAGTGAATAACATCTTTCTATTTTTTAACTATTTATTAATAATTTCTATATTTAAGCACCATGGTTACAAAAAAATTTTTTTTTTTGGTTTTTGGGCCACACCCGTTTGACGCTCAGGGGTTACTCCTGTCTATGTGCTCAGAAATTGCCCCTGGCTTGGGGGGACCATATGGGACGCCGGGGGATCAAACCGCGGTCCTTCCTTGGCTAGCGCTTGCAAGGCAGACACCTTACCTCTAGCGCCACCTTCCCGGCCCCACAAAAAATGTTTGTAGTTGGGTTTCAGTCATCAAATTTACACCACCATTCACCAGTGTAACTTTCTGGCTACCAATGTTTCCCATGTCCCTCTTTCTCCTCTGTCTTTGAAAGAGCCATTCTTTCTATTGCTGTCATTCACTTGGTAGTTGTTGCTGTAGTTATTTCTCTAACTTCTCTCACCACTCTGTTGTAACCTTCAGATCATGGGTTGGTCTTTACAGCCCACATCTATAATTTCTCTAGGTATTATTACTATACTGAGTTTTATTTATTTTATTTTAAATCCCACAAAATGAGCCAGGCTATTCTGTGTATGTCCCTCTCCCTCTGACTCATTTCACTCAGCATAATAGTCTCCATGTCCACCCATGTACAGGCAAATTTTATGACTTCATTTTTTCTAAGAGCTGCATAGTATTCCATTGAGTATAAGTAACACAATTTCTTTAGCCACCCATCTGTTATTGGGCATCTTGGCTGTTTCCAGTTTCTGGCTATTGTAAATATCATTGCAATGAACATAAGAGTGCAGACGGCAATTTTGTATTCTGTTTTTTGTTCCTAGAGTATATCTCTAGTAGTGGAATTGATGGATAAAATGGGAGCTCCCACCTCTCAAATAGAGGGGGAAACAAGGGAGGGTACCAGGACCAAACAGATATATGATCAGTAATAGTAAGCTAGACAAAGAGGGGATCACCTACTCTAATAGCCCAGGGGTGATGGTGGGGGATATGGGTTGTAGGAAGGGAACAGGGATGGGGGGAGGACAAATTTGGTGATGGGAATTCCCCTGATTCAATATTAATATGTACCTAAAATACTACTGTGAAAGATATGTAAGACAAATATGATCAAAATAAAAATTAAAAAAAAGGGGAGCTCAATTACCAGCTTTTTGAGGAATATCCATATTGTCTTCCAAAAACGATTGGACCAGAGAGCATGCCCACCTGTATTGAGAGTTTCTTTCTCCATGCATCAATGACAACACTAGTTGTTCTTGTTTTTTGTTATGTGTGTCATCTCTGTGGCAAGAGATGATACCTCATTGTTTTTTTGATTTGCATCTCCCTGATGGTTAGTGATGTGGAACATTTTTTCATTGTTTTTCTTTGAGGAAATGTCTGCTCATTTTTCCCCATTTTTCAATGTGGCTAGACTTTTTTTTAAAGTTTTGTCAGTCCTTGTATATCTTTGATATTAGACCCTTATCTGATGGATCTGGGGTGAAAAATTTCTCTGATTCCATGGGTGGCCTTTATACCCAGTTACTGTTTCCTTTGAGGTGCAGAAGCTTCTCAGTTTAATGTAGTCTCATTTGTTTGCTTCAACTTGTTTGGACAGTGGGGTTTCCTCCTTGAAGGTCCCTTTAGTCTCACTGTCATGAAGTGTTTTTGCTTATGTTTTCGTCTATGTACCTTACAGCTTCAAGTCTGATATCAATGTCTTGAATCCATTTTGATTTGATCTTTGTGCATGGTGTTAGATAGAGATCTGAATTTTCTTTTCTGCATGTCGCTAACCAGTTGCCCCAACACCATTTGTTAAAGAGGCTTTCTTTGCTCCATTACTTGCCCTTTTATCAAAAAATAATTGATGGATATCTGTGAGCCATTCTCTCAATGCTTGTCTATTCCATTGATCTGAGGGCCTGTCTTTATTCCAATACCATGCTCTTTTTGTGACTATTGCTTTGTAATACAATTTAATGTTGGGGAAAGTTATGCTTCCATATTCTTTTTCCTAAAGTTTTCTTTATTTGTGGGCATTTATTGTTCCAAATTAATTTCAGGAGTGTTTGATCCATTTCTTTGAACAATGTCATGGGTATTCTAGGGTGATTGCAACACAATCTATACAATGCTTTGGGGACTATTGCCATTTTAATGATGTTAATCCTCCCAATCTATGAACAGGGTATATTTCTCTATATTCTTTGTGTCCTCTTTTATTTATTGAAGCAATAAGAAATATATATGTATATTTTGTATAGTTTTGTATAGTGCTTTGTATAGCGTTCTTTGTATAGGTTCTTTAACTTTTTATTAAGTTGACTCCAAGGTATTTGAGTTTATTGTGGAGAGAATTGTTTTTTATAACTATTTCTTCTCTATCATTATTTGTGTATAAGAAGGCCATTGTTTTATAATGTTAATTTTGCAGCCTGCTACTTTTCCTTTTAATCTACTGTTTCCAGAAGTTTTTTGGTAGAGTCTTTAGGATTTTCTAAATATAGTATCATGCCACCAGTAAACTGTAAGAGCTTGACTTCTTTCTTTCCTATATGGATGCCCTTGAAAACTTTTTTCTTGCCTAATTGCTATGGCAAGTTCTCTCAGTACTATGCTGAATAGGAGTGTTGAGAGGGGGCAGCCTTATCTTGTGCCAGATTTTAGGAGAAAGCCTTTCAGTTTTTCTCCACTGGGAGAAATATTGCCATGGACTTGTGGTAAATGAACTTGACCATATTGAAAACGTTCCATTCCCATCTTGTTGAGAGTTTTTATAGTAAATGGATGTATAGTATAGTAAATGCTCTCTGCATCTATTGATATGATCATATGGTTATTATTTTTCCTTTTTTATATGGTATATTATGTTGACTTATGTGCAGATGTTAAGCCTTCCTTTATCTCTGAAATAAAACCTAATTGGTCATAATATATGACCTTGATGAGATATTGAATTCTAATTGCTAGGAGTTTTTTGAGAATCTTTGTGTTTGTGTCATCTGAGATATTGGTCTGTAGTTCTATTTAATTGTAGCATCTTTAGATATAAGGATATTGTTAGTATCCTAAAATCTATTTGGGAGTGTTTCTGTTTCAATTCCCTGAAAGAGCCTGAAAAGGATTGGTAGTAGATCCTCTTGAAAGGTTTGAAAAAATTCGTTAGTGAATCCATATTGGCATAGGCTTTTTGTTTTGAGAAAAAATTTTGATTGCCATTTTTATTTCTTCAATAATGATAGGTCTGTTAAAATGTATTTTTAACATCTTTGTTAATCATCTTCATTCAATCTTGGGAGGTAATAAAAGTGCAAGAATTTATCCATTTCTTCTAAGTTCTCTTGTTTTGTGGCATAGAGTTTCTCAAAGTAATCTCTGATTACCCTTTAAATTTCTGTAATATCTGAAGTAATCTTCCCCTTTTCTTTGCTAATTCTGTTTAATAAGTTTATATTTTTCCATTTCTTGGAATTTTACTAGAGGTTTATCTATATTGTTTATTTTCTCAAAAACCTAACTATTGCTTTCATTGATGTCTGTTTTGGGGTTTCCGATTCATTAAATTTTGCTCTATGCTTTATTATTTTCTTCTGCTTGCCTGTTTTTGGTTCATTTTGTTGATCACATTCAATTCTATAGGCAGTGCTATTAAGTAAACTCCTTCTTTCTTTCTGATGAATGCTTGTAAAGCTATAAATTTTCCTCTTAGTACCATTTTAGTTCTGTTCCACAGATTCTAATAATTTATGACTTCATTCTCGTTTGTTTCCAAGAATCTTTTGATTTCCTCTTTGATTTAATCTCTGACTCACTAGATGTTCAGTAGTAGTGATTAATTTTTAGATGTTAATGTTTCTTCTCTGTGTCTGCTTGCTATTCTCTTCTAATTTCAGTGCATTATGATTTGAGAATGTAGTTTGTACACTTTCTATCCTCTTGATTTTATGGAGGCATGTTTGTGGTCCATCAAATGTTCTATCTTGGAGAATGACCTATGTGCATTGGAGAAGAATTTATATCTGGTTTTTTGGGATAGAGAACCACATATATATGTATATGTAGATATATCCTATAAGGTATTCTCTTCCATTTCTCCTTCCAGAGCTAGTATATTATTGTTAGGTTTTAGTCCAATTGACCTGTCAAGGGGTGACATGGCAGTGTTGAAGTGTCACACTATTATTGTGTTGCTATTTATATCATCTTTCAAAAATTTTCGCAGTTGTTTCAAATATTTGCTGGTTCCTAATTGGGTATATATATGTTCAAAAGTGTGATTACTTCTTATATATATCACTTGATTATTAAAAAAGTGTCTGTTCCTTTTAACTATTTTTAACTTTAAAGTCTGTGTTATCTGGGACACAGTGGTAGGGCATTTGCTGTGCACTTGGCTGACCTAGGATGGACTGTGGTTTGATCCTCCAGTGTCCCATATGATTCCCAAGCCAGGAGCTATTTCTGAGTTCATAGCCAGGTATAACTCCTGAGCTCCACCGGGTGTGGCACAAAAAACAAAATAAATAAATAAATAAAGTCTGTGTTATCTCATACTATTACCGCCACTCCAGCCTTTTTTTTTTTTTTTTTTTTTTTTGGGTTTTTGGGCCACACCTGGTAACGCTCAGGGGTTACTCCTGGCTATGTGCTCAGAAGTTGCTCCTGGCTTGGGGGACCATATGGGACACCCGGGGATCGAACCGCGGTCCGTCGAAGGCTAGCGCAGGCAAGGCAGGCACCTTACCTTTAGCGCCACCGCCCGGCCTCCACTCCAGCCTTTTTAAAAAAAAAAGTTGTTTGAATTACTGTCTTCAAACCTTTGACTTTGAGTTGAGGTTTATTCTGACTATTCAGATGTGTTTCTTGTAGGCAGCAAAACGTTTGTTTCAGCTTTTTGATCTATTTTTACACAAGATTACATTTTTTAATTGTTAACTCTTTTCCAAAGCAGCCTTAACTTATACATATCTGCTATGTATAAACACTCAGATAGTGCCAACTTCTCATCAACATTTGTCTTGTCAGACATTTCACTTTAGACATTCTGTTATGTGTGTTCACCATGCGTTCAACTGGCCTTTTATGACCCCCAACACTTTGCACATTATCAAATGTGTTTGTTAGACTTTGCATAGTAACTGTACAAATTCATTTGTAAAATATCCATTAAAGACTTTCCCATTATATTGATATTAGACATTTATCCTTGGATTATTGACCTGTAAGAGATTTTCTCATATTTGAAATTCTAGTCTTTTTAAAGGCATGAGGTTGTTAAGTTCCCTGTTGTTTTAGACTTAATCCAAAGTGGAATTATCATTAAGAACAACTTAGGCTCTAGTTATATTTGATTTATTAAGAATTTCCATCTTTACTATCATATCCTCTCTAGAGCTTGTTTTCTTGAACATTCATACCAAAAACTACAACAACAACAACAACAACAACAACTCACTAGAATTCACCAGGTAATGTTTGTCAGGACATTACATTTGTCTATTATTAGAGTTGAAGAGTATTACAGTGTAAAATGAAGGTGGAGTTTTCTAAAGACCTGACTCCTTGAGACTGTACAATTATAAATGTCTCAACTCTTTTCCAAAGCTGTCTCATAATCTTATGCCAGTTTTTCTCTCTCCCCATATTATTTTTTCTAGAGAAGTTTTACATCTTACTGTCTTTCAACACACACCACTTGTTGTTATTTTTTTTGATTGACACCCAGCCTGTATTTTTAGAATAACCCTAGCAAGTCAGAATTTCCAGAAAACTTTTCAAAATTAAAAAATATAAAAACAATTGTTTTCTGGGTGAGAAAGAACATTCTCTAAACTAAGTCCAACATAATTTCTATGAGCTTTACCAACTTCTCTTACCTTCTAACAAATTCTAGGAAACCAAGCACAAGAATGTCCTGCTAGAGCTCCTGATGTATCCTTCCTTTACTATAACTTTTTAGTCTTCACATAATGAAACAGGTTGCTGCTAACTTTTGCTTCTAACTTTAGTTCTGCTGCTTCTTAGCATGAGAGCTAGTTGTCTGTAATTTGGTCAGAAGAGCAAGAGGCTGAATATAAATGTGCTTTCTGAAATCCAGCTGCTGGACCATCCTTTCCTATATAAACAGTGATCTACAGACTTCCTCCTTCTGCGTAGGGTTTTTAATTGTTCAAACAATTAAGAAGATATTTATTAAAGAGGCTGCAATTTCAAAATGGAAGTTGTTGTTTTCTAAAGAGCGGCTACTACATAAGCAGCTGTGCTTGCCTGGATCTGACTGCTCTACACATTTCCTATTCTATTCATTAAGGGGTAAATCATGAGTCTTTTAGTTGAAGCACAGTCCCCTAGTATGTTCTGCTCTTAGTGAATGAAAAAGTAAACTGACATTTTATGTGAAAGCATATGAACACGATGCCTCCTTTTGTTCACAATAACCTTCACAGCATTCAATGTTCATGGAGATTCTAACTGCTGAGTGAGTTTCTTGTCCTTGATTACTGAAGATGAAGAGTCAAGAAGAGGATTAGGCTAAGCAATTTCCCTACAAGGTGCCTTGGAAGGTCAGCTGCAGAGTATAAGCCAGAATTTTGGCCTCCTTCTTTCTGGCTCAGCCCTCTCTGCACTCCCACACACTATTAAATTATCGTGAGTCAGTGGGATTTAGAAGGAACAGAGTTTGGACAGAAGACAAGAAGGCACTGACATAAGTGGAATGAGAGCAAGCCAAAGTCAGGATACATTCTAATTGCCCAGAAGATGGGATTCTTCCTGGCAAGAGAAATGCCTTAGCTCTGGAGATACAGTTTCTGGTGTTAGGGCCTTTCTGGACTGGGTACATCAGAGGGTCTTCATTTATTTGGGGGGGGTCACATCTGGCAGTGTTCAGGGCTCTATGCTCAGAAATCGCTTTTGGCTGGCTCTGGGGACCATATGGGATGCCGGGATTTGAACCACTGACCTTCTGCACGCAAGGCAAATGCCTTACCTCCATGCTATCTCTCCGGCCCAGGGTCTTCATTCTTTTATTTTTCTTTTTTCTTTTTTTCTAATGCTACGGAGTAAGGAAGGAAGAGGGAGAAGAGGAAAAGGAAGAGTGGAGGAGGAAAGGGGGAGAAAGAGAGTGAGAAGAGGAGAGGAAAGTGGAAAGAGGAGAGGAGAGGGGAGAGTGAAGAGAGAGAGAAAAGAGGAGAGGGAGAAAGAGAAGGGAGAGGGAAAGAGAGCGAGAGAGGAGAGAGAGAGAGAGAAAAAAAGAGAGAGAGAGAGAGGAGTCTTCATTCTTAACTAACCCAATTACTTCTCTCTGCCCTAATATTCTCCCTTCTGAATCTCCTCTTCATCTTAACTGAGAAGAACAATACTAAAATGCAAAAGTACTGCAAAAAAGGTTGTTCTCTTGGGGAAAGTCTTTCTTTGATTTGACTGGATTGGGGATCTCATATGAGCTAGTGTCCTTGCTGATAAGAAAAAATAAAGCTGTATACTTTTTTCTTCCTAGTGCATTTCTAAACACTTAGCAAAAACAATTTCTCTAGAGGGGAAAAGGGTGATTATTAGCAAGAAGAAATAGGTAATAAAGGAGCAAGTCCAAGCATGTCTGGCAGAATCTGGTTGAGTATTTTCCCTTATTTGCTCCAGTGAAATGAAAATGCCAAATGTAGATTCAGGAGCAGCAACTGACAAATACTACTCTACTTTGAATGATATTTTTGTGGTTCCACTTGTATTTGCCTCATAATCACAAAAGGAAAGTGACATTTAAAATCGACATGAAATAAATAATGTTTGGAGGAGCCTCATTGATATTATAGCTTTCAAACTAAAATACAAATGCAAAGGGATTGCAATAATAGCAATGATATTTATAAAGATAATTTTATCAAAGCAGTCACTAGAAGCTAAGTATTTCACCATAATCTGTATGTGTATATTCTCAATAACCCAGTAAGTAGGCATGAATATTCTCATTTTACAAATTAAAACAAAATCTGAAGATAATTGCTTTAAACTCAACAAGGCAAAATGGCTTGCCCAAGGCCCAAAGTTCATAAGTAGATTAACTAGAATTTGGAATTGGTCCATCTGTTTCCCCAGTTCAGAGGCTTTGGTAAAAGCTTACATTTTATGAAAATACTTTAGACATTGATGAAAACACTTTAGACTGCCAGTATAATATAAAGAAACAAGGATCTTAGATGTTCATATGTCTACTGAATTTCAATAAATTTCTATTGCAAACACAAAAGGTTAAAAAACTCAGCAACATTTATTCATAGCTCAGAAAAAAATTTCTGCAATAGCCAAGTATATAAAATCTTATTTTTTAAAGAACACAATACAGATTTTTTACTTTTAGAAGATAACTTCTTTTCAACATTTTTAGATGAATTAATTAAAGAGATTATTAATCTAGCAGTTAAAGGTAAGTAGGATTAGAGAAATAAGAATGGAAAATAAAGAAAACTGTTTGGGATTAATGAGAAAAATAACTAGGATATTAGAAGCTGTATTACAAAAAATACATTGATACCAATCATAGCCTGAAAATGAACAATCTGTAAGACTTGGTATCTATTAACCTTAGAGAAAGAAAGAGAAATCAAACATTTTAGAGGGCCCAGAAACATATTAAAGAGAGGCACATAAAGTACAGGTCTTTCATGTGGCCAACTCAAGTTTGAACCCAGCACCACATGGTACACTCAAGCATCAGTTATAGATCTGGAAGCCCATCAACACAGCTGGAGAAGGGAGGCTTTACCCAAGCACCACATGGTCCCAGTAACATCAAATCATTGAGATTCATAGTGAACCCCTAGTCTGATTGGCCAAGAATTGTTCTGAGGGACAATCACATTCCCTGAATATTCTTTATGGAGACACTGCCACCCACAAGATATTTTTCTGAGATTCTCTGCATCATCAGCACCCAAAGACTAATGATTCTACATTACAGAGGTAACTAATTAGAAAATGATGTGTGGTTAAATTTGAGTATGTTCTATATACCATATGGTTCGGGTATGGTATCAAAGTCTTTAACTCATTTGGATTTGACCATTATGCATGGTGTTAGGTGGAGATCTGAATTTGCTTTTTTGCAAGTGGCTGAACAGTTGTTCCAACATCGTTTGTTGAAGAGACTTTCCTTGCTCCATTTTGCATTTCTTGTCCCTTTATCAAAGATTAATTGATTACATGTCTGGGGAACATTCTCTGAATACTCAAATCTATTCCTTGATCTGAGAGTCTGTCTTTATTCCAATACCATGCTGAAACCATAAGGTATATAGAACAATACGTAGGTAAAACACTCCTTGACATTGAGACTAAAGGCATCTTCAAGGAGAAAACAGCATTCTTCAAACAAGTGGAAGCAGAAATAAACAGATTTGACTATATTAAGTTGAGAAGCTTCTGCACCTCAAAGGAAATAGTGCCTAGCATACAAAAGCTACCACAGAATGGGAGAAACTATTCACCTAATACTCATCAGATAAGGGGCTAATATCTAAGATATACATAATATATAAGATATACTGACAGAACTTAAAAAGAAAAAATTAACCCCATCAAAGAATAGGGAGAAGAAATAAACAGACAATTTCTCAAAGAAGAAATACAAATGGCCAAAAAGTCACATGAAAAAATGTTCCAGATCAATAATCATCAGGGAGATGAAAATCAAAACAACAACGAGGTATCATCTCACACCACAGAGACTGGCACATATCATAAGGAACAAGAACTATCAGGCATGGAGGGATGTGGGGAGAAAAAAACTCTCATTCATTGCTAGTGGGAATGCCATGTAGTCCAGCCTTTATGGAAAATAATGTGGAGATTCCTCAACAAACTGGAAATTGAGCTTCCATATGATCTAACTATACCACTCCTAGGGATATACCCTAACAACACAAAAACACAATACAAAAATGATTCTGCACACCTACATTCATTGCAGCACTATTTACAATAACCAAAATAAGGAAACAACCCAGATGCCGGACAACAAATGAATGGCTAAAGAAATTGTGGTACATATACACAATGGAATACTATGCAGCCATCAGGAGAGATGAAGCCATGAAATTTTCCTACACATGGGATGACAAGGAAACTATTATAATGAGTGAAATAAGTCAGAGGAAGAAAGGCACAGAATAGTCTCATTCATCTATGGGTTTTAAGAAAAATAAATGACATTATTGTAATAATACACAGAGACAATAGAGATGAGTACTGGAAGGACTGGCCCACAGTATGAAGCTTACCACAAAGCATAGTGAATTCAGTTAGAGAAATAACTACACTAATAACTATCATGACAATGGTAGTGAGTGAAAGAAATAGAATACTTTTCTCAAATGCTGTCAGGCATTGGGGGAGGAGGGAGATGAAAGGCATTTGTGGTAGGAAGATTACACTGGTGAAGTGAGATGTTCTTTTTTTTTTAATAACTGAAACCCAACTACAAATATGTTTGTAAACATGGTATTTAAATCAATATAAAATGAATTTGAGTATGAAGACTTTAAATTAGAGGCCAAAAGAAAATATGTATTTAGAACTTAAATTTATACTTATTTAGGCAAAAATATTTTTTAGGGCTTTCAGGGATAAATACACAGTTTACCTAGATTTAAAAATGTGAGGGAAGAGTAGGAATTATAATAATTGGTATTTTGTCTCTCTGTAAAATACCGCCTATTATTTGGGAATACTAACCTAGGCCCAAAGTCAATTTCTCAGTCGTTGGTCTGCTATGACTCCATTTAATGTAGCTTTATTTAGCAAACATTGGTTGCCTGATGAAATAAAGTATATTCAAAATATGCTCCTTTCTCATCATTTCAGAAGAATTACTTGCTATTCAGGAATGTTTCCTTTTTGTTTGGAAGCACTCACTTTAGTTACTGAATGCTACTTTTATAAGATTCACCTAGTGGCTTCCAACAAAAACCTAGAAAAGGAAAAGGTAGTCTGTAGCTCTATTTGGTTGGTATTCTAGAAACTATATCTCTAGGCAAAGAAGAAAAAAAGTTTAAAATACTGTGGGAAAGGGAGCTAACTTCTTTCCCACACTGGAGTCTCTAAACAACCTGAAAATGTCCATAGCCAGGCATCTTGCCATACATAGAATGAGTCAGGATCCCAAAGGTTCTCCTCAGATTAAATCTCCAAAGTATTCTTTGACTTACTCTCCTCCTAATGCATTTGAAATTCCCAAGTGCTTCTTTTAGGAATATAGGTGCTTCTATTTAGAGGGGGGCTAAAAAGCTTCTCTCTCATCTCTCTCTCTCTCTCTCTCTCTCTCTCTCTCTCTCTCTCTCTCTCTCTCTCTCTCCTCTCTCTCTCTCAACTAAGTGTGAGACACACAATACAAAATTGAGTCATACAATGTACAGCACTCTTCACCACTGCACATATCCTCAGAAGGCTTTCTCTTGACAATATTTTTGGAAGTAGGGACATTTCTAAGCAGTGCCAGGGTTGAGTAAGGGTCAGCAGTAACCAAGGCATGTGTGGTATCTAACTCCCAAAATTGCTGAAGGCCATCATTTAGCAATGTTTTCAGAAATGCCAAGTCAAATATGTTTTTTCTTGTAAAATATTATAATAAATAATGATATAATTATTATATTAATTCTGTTTAACTGTAAACAAGGTCACAGTGTAAGAGTGGCTTTGTGTCTAGAGCTTTACAATCATTATCAAACTTGGACTTCATAGCATTTTTCACAAATATTTTAATTAGATGTTTCATAATCCAATTTTGTTTACTCTTTTGTAATCCAACTTCTCAGGATGAAACTTTTATTTAGAGACTATTCTGGCTAGAGTTAGTCATGATCTTGGCGTCTCTGTTATCTAAGAATAGAATTGCTTTCTTTTTCTAGCCTCTATAAATTCACCTATTAGATATATCTTGGATTATTTGTTTCTTGGCGTAAAAGGAATATCTCCTCAAGAGTGTACTGACAACTTTCAGCATGAAACCCTCATAATTATGATAATTCTTTATTCCATGTAAAAATCCAAAATTTATTTATTCCCATTAATTTACCCAGCACACACTCTTTTAGAACATTTACCTTTATTCGAAAATTACTAAAAGAACCAATGATTTTTCTAGATTGTTTTGATTTAAAGCTAATCTTTTCTACTCAGATAAGTATACATTTTGGTAATCTCTTGATTATACATGATACTTTTTGAAGTCTATGTTTTCTGTTTATGAATATCTATTTTAAAAGTGTAATATTCTGTCACAATAGCCTATGATGGCATTGAAAAGTATATTGCATGAAGATACTGAATATCTAAATTCAGAATTTCTTCCAAATTTTTAAGTAAAGTGTTACCTAGCATAAGAAAAAAAAAACAATTTGAATTTTCACTTCATAAATGTTTGCTTAGCACCTATCTCTGAATTCCGAATACATGAAGAATTGTTTATTCTAGTTTGAGCTTAATGTGATCCAGGTGGATTTTTACCTTCAAATGCTTTGGCCATTAGGAGCTGGGTCTTAGCTCCTGTAACATAAATAAATAGCCTGTATAAAATTAGTAATTGGCAGGTGGCATGAGAATCCTCTGATCTCCACAGTAGGTACCATCTAGGAATTATCAAGAAAGAATATATAAAACAAATCTACATGAGCATGAGTGAAGTATCTAGAGGCTGTTGTGCCTCTTCATCTATGCTGAGATAATTAAGAATGATCCTAATTCATATTGTCCATTAATTTTCATTTCTTGATTTATTTATTTAAAGAATATAATAAGCATCCTATATACCTTCCAAATATTGGTATATGGAATCCAAATGTTTTATTCTGCATTCAATCCTTCTCTTTTTACCAGACTGCCACAATTGATTAAAGGTAGTTAGTCAATGAGGTGACTAATTTTATATTGGTTAAGGTTATTTTGCTTGAAAAAATTACATTCTATTGCAGATGATATATTTTTGTTTGAAAATCACTAGAGTATATAATTCTGCAAATCATAATAGCTAAGAGTGTTCTAAAGCCCTGTAATTTGCAAGAAGGGCCAACTATCCAGGTCTAATATTTTTGTTTTGTTTTTTGTTTTTGTTTTTTTGGGTCACATCTGGCAGTGCTCAGAGGTTACTCCTGGCTTTACACTCAGAAATCGCTCCTGGCAGGCTCAGAGGACCATATGGGATGCTGGGATTCAAACCACCGCCCTTCTGCAGTAGCATTAAATTTATCCCACCACAGAACCTGAAGTCTGTGAGCGGCATAGAGTGTCCATCTTTCTGAAAAACTATATCCAGGTCTGGAAACAAGATTCACTCAAACTTAGGTTATTTACATCTGAATTCTATTTCCCCCCCCCCCTAAGAATCCCAAATTAAACTACTTTCAAGGACATTATTCAAATATTTTCTATCTATGGTGGGTTTTGTGTTTTTCATTTTCACTTTGCCCATTTTTTTCCATAGCATAACAAAGACAGACTGGAAAGAAGACAGATGGGATAAACATGTGAAAGGTGGGGACATCTTTAAATGACAGCTTGGGGAAGAACAAAAATTGCCTCACATGTTCATGGAATACTGAATATGAAGAACTCAAGCTACTTTAGAACCCAAATACCTATACTGTATTGAGAGAAAATGTTAACATTAACAGGTTATGTAATGAAAATGTCCAGCATCAAAATTCTCAAGACCAGTCAGTCTAAATACTCACATATACATTCAGACATGCAATCCCACCATCCACGCATGAAAATATCAGAAAAGGAAAATTGCTATTTGCATGGCTGTGAGGTTTCTTATGGTTGCTAGCAATTCTGACAGTTTATTAAAACTTTCAAATTAACTGGGACATTTTACTCAATTTTATCTCTCAATGCTTTTGTGTCACTCTTTGTCAAGGTCTGTGCCTTTTACTGATTGAAATGCTCAAACATTTATTCGTTTCAAAGGAACAGGTCATCGTTATATTTTCTGGAAGAAGAGTGTCAGAACTTTCAAAATTCTTACTTCACTCCTGATATTTTCCCTCTCCATAAACCCTCCAGACCCTTTATCTCCATTCTCTTCTCTAAGCCATTTCCTATCACTTCCATAGGGAAAATTTTTTGATGCCTGAACTTTGAAAAAGATTTCCTTCTTTTTTTTTTTCATAGATAGTATGATTTTTTAAATATAAAATTTAAGGAAACTGAAGACAGATTATTAGAATTAATAAGTGAATGTAGCAAAAATCAATTGGGTTTCAAATATGTTATAATAATAAACCTTCACAGATCATAAAGTTCTGAATGATCAATGTTCTGTCTGGTTATTGTACAAAACTGTTAGAGTCAGATGCTATGATCAGTGAGGTTTAAATTTCTTTTTTTTTTTTTTTTGGTTATGGTAGTTCTCAGTGTAGTTATTTCTTTTTTTTTTAATTTATTTAAACACCTTAATTACATACATGATTGTGTTTGGGTTTCAGTCATGTAAAGAACACCACCCATCACCAGTGCAACATTCCCATCACCAATGTCCCAAGTCTCCCTTCACCCCACCCGACCCCCGCCTGTACTCTAGACAGGCTCTCCATTTTCCTCATACATAAAGATTTCCTTCTTAATTCTAAAGCATGTCATAGAGAAAGAATCCGCTTTCTAAAGTTGAGAAAAATTTCCAGTACCTTCCTGGGTCTGGAACAGGGTGAAAATAAAAGAAAAATAAAAGAGAAATTCTAAAGCATTTCATAGAGAAAGAATCCGCTTTCTAAAGTTGAGAAAAATTTCCAGTACCTTCCTGGGTCTGGAACAGGGTGAAAATAAAAGAAAAATAAAAGAGAAAAAGAGAAACGTTATATTTAATCTTAAAATTCAAATTCTGTGCAGTAGTACCATACCATCTGAGCTCCCTGCAAATGGTAAATAAACCCAGCTTGTAACTTAATGATCCTTGTGTTTGTGTGTCTACGAATACATTAAGAGCTCTCAAAGAAAAAAATTGTGTAATCATAAATAAAAGATAGCAGCGAATGATAAGCAGTCACACAGAAACAGGACTTGATTCCCCTGATCTGTCACTGTGACTAATATCATGGGTTCCTGTTCTTTCTTTACCTTTTCAGTTTGCAGTGGCAGCAAGAAACCCAGTCTAGATGCAGTTGCACGCAGAGTTGTTTGAGGGTCTTCCTTACCTTGTGTCTCTCTGCCCTCCTAAAGTCATCTGCTTCACTTGGAATTGATTTCAAAACCAGATTCATGTGGCGCTTGCCCTACTACAATAAACAAATAAATTAACTGCTGTGATATGGAAATTTACATGATTCAGTGTACTTAAAAACTGGTAACTGTGAACTTATTAATTGAAAACCACAGGACAATAATCAACATGTCCTTTAGTGGAAAAAAACGAATCTCTTGTTGAAGTGAATTTGTAAGGCTATAAAGATGTATTTTTCAAATAACCTATGCCTTGGGCCACCTGATACAATATTTTTAACTTTATCTTTTGGCAGCTTATGCTTTGTTTGTGGACTACATATTGATTTGTTTCCCGAAAATGTGAAGCGTAACTCTACATCCCCATGTGGGTTTTCTTTTTCCACTGCTTTGTGCAGGTTATATTCATTTCAGTCAATCTTGTTTTTCTGCCTCCTGTCTAGAGGATTTTAATTAAAATGGTCTGCTAAAGCTTGAATCTCTTAAAGGGAGCACTTGGAATCCTAAGCTGCTCTTTCATCACCGAACTCCCAAGAAATATATGCCTTCCCTCTTAAGCATCTGTTCCAAGGGGAATGTTTGTCTAGAAGCTACTAGGTTGTACTGAGAAGAAAGTGACAACGATTTTTATATTCAGGCAATGAAACAAGCATTTCCTTTTTTGTTTGTTAGTTTTTGTTTTTGTTTTTGAGATTTGACCAGGACAGAGCAGGACAACTCATAATTAATATTTGATCTCACAAAAGCGGTCAATATACGATGGCACTTTCTGTTCAATGTATCATCATATGAATCCAACAGTCTCTTTCTAGATCCCATCTAAATAAATCTCATTCAGATTTTGTCAGTGCTGCTGTTGGTTATCACATGTTGAAAAAAAAATAGTGGATAGTTCTATTTAGATCAAATTTTTATTTTAAGATCTCTAAAATATTTTTTTTTTGGTTTTTGGGTCACACCTGGCATTTGCTCAAGGATTACTCTTGGCTCTATGCTCAGAAATTTCTCCTGGCAGGCCTGGGGGACCATATGGGAGACCGGGATTCAAACCGATGACCTTCTGCATGAAAGGCAAACGCCTTACCTCCATGCTATCTCTCCAGCCCCGAAATATCTTTTATTTTATTGTATTTTACCAATGGTACTATTTCCTGTAAGTTTCCTGTAGAATTCCTCCCTTAGTGTGTAATCATATTTTCCTGTATTCTAATTTTCTGATTGAATTATCATGAGCTACCTGAGAAATACAGTGGTTACTCTTTTCTCCCATGTTCTCTTTTTCATAGAACTAAACCAGAGGGTTTATGGGTATTTCCAAATAGGTCTCAGTGGTTTGAATCCTTAGCACTTTTCTGAGAGAGAGTAATGCATGTGTCCCACTTGTACTTCTAGTAGGTAGGATGCCTGGCTCTAGAAGCAACTCTGCTTGAATGATGGTGTTTAGCTTTGAGAACCCAGAAACAAATAAAGAAAGCATTGATGAAATATGGAGAGCATATGCATGAATAAAGAGTACTTTGAATTTCACATGCCTTTATAAAACACTCAACATATTCAATAAAATGCTTTTAATTATTCCACTGCCCATTAAATATGCCTCCAAAACTGGCACGATAGAACCAGCAGTCCAAAACTCCATGTGGGTTGAGCATTACAATAAAATCATTCTTGGTGCTTATTCTTGCCTTCTTCTCCAAATATAACCTTAACAAAAGTGCAAACTTACATTAAAGTATCAATAGATTTGGAATATTTCCACTAGAAAAACCAACCAGGTGTGTGTATTTGTGTGTATGTGTTTTGTGTATGTTTAAACAGTATTTGAGTATTTTTCCTACATGGCCCTCTTCCAATCTTGTTTTCCTCCTGGACTATTGGTTTACATCCCTAGTCTTGTGCTGTGCCCCTTTTCTCACTTTGCATAATTTTTTTTAATCTAAATGGCCCATAGGGAGCCATATAGCCCCAATTGAAAAATACTGTTAAAGAACTCTAACTTCACTAACATTCTGTCTGTTGAAAGGCTGGATATTGGTTTTCTTCCCTTGAATTTGAGCAGAATTTTAACTATTTAAACCAATAGCATAAAATAAACAATGCTTTGTGACTTTTGACATTAGTTTGGAAAAGGCTATACAGGCCTTCCTTGTTCTCTTGGTATTTTCTCTTTATCCTAACAGAATCATGCCCAACCCACATGAAGATGCCATATATCAGTGTTCTGGGCATAGCCCAGCTGAGACCACATGCCACATATGAGAGTTAGGAAGCCTCCAGATTATTTCAAGCTCCCTGCTTTTTGTCCACTGTCAAGCATTTATGGTCTTGCCAGCTGAGACCTCAAACATCACAGAGAAGAGACAAGCCACCCTATGGTGTCTTGTCTAAATTCTTGAGCCATCATTAGTACACATCAACAGAGCATTTGCTGTTTGAGATCACTATGTTTATGAGCTATTAGAGCATAAGAAATTGAAAAAGGGAACCAAAAAGGAATGGTTAATACTTTCCAGAAAATAACTTAAAGTGAAAAGATACTCAAAATCCAATAGAGTCTTGAAAGTAGATTCATACATTGACTTACTGATTTTATTGAAGGCATAGAAGGAGGCTTTATTTGCTCTGTAGCACACACAGGTTTAGGAGGATAGAAAAGCATAAGATTATGAAGCAAACCTGATATGCTTTTGACAGATTACTATGATGAACCAAATCTCAAAATAAAAAATGGTAGGAATACAATGCAAATTCTTTCATCTGTGTTAAAAAATAATAAAAGGTATAGAGAAGATGTGACTTAATGCCATTCAAATGAAAAAGACATTTGTATGTTAAAAGTGAGCTTTATAAAAACCCAGAATATAAGGAAGTTCTTTTTAAAAATACTGATCCATGTTTTTAATATTTTAAAATTTTAACTTGAACCAGAGAAATAGTAGAGCAGCCAGGGCACTTCCCTTGAATGTAGCCAACCTGGGTTCAAAACCAGCATGCTATATTGTCTTCCAAATTCTACCAGGAGAGAGACCCCCGAGCATTGAACAAGTAGTAAGCCCTGAGCATCACTGGTCTAAAGAAATTAACTAATTAATTAAAATACTGGATTAGAGACAGATAGTGTACTTGCTTTGTACACAACTGACTTAGATTCTAATTCCAGCACTACATATGGGCCCTCCTGCAATGCCAGAATGATTCCTAAGTGCAGAACCAGGATTAAACCCTGAGCACAGGTAGTATGATCCAAAACAAACAACAACAGTAATGAAAAATACTGTGATAAAAGTTCAGTTTAATGCAAAAAGGAGTAGTTTAAATGCAAAATTCCATGGGATACCTTATGCTCCTCCTCTATATTCTTGAATTCTGAACCATTTTCCTTAAAACTGTATTACTGGTGTGAGTCTTGTAATATAATGAGAGCACTTTTAAAATGATGTTCCCTAGAAAATCTGGGGTATTTGTTTGGAAAAGAGTGGTTACCTACAACACATAATAACCCTCTATTATATGGATACAAGTAAAGTCACAGAGGATGTATAGGCTCAAGGATAGAACACTCTGAGTAGGAAACTACATGGAGCTTATATAAAGAATAACTTCATCTGATCGAAGTATTTTATAGCTGGAATGCGAGTAGTGTATTTAAAATAAAAAGAACTGTCCAGAGGTATTGTAAGGGGAGCTACAAAGCCAAATTACTTAGATGTTCAGTTAACCACAGAGTTTCTCAGTTATTTTTATTTGTGTTCAGGATTATTTATGTTTCAATTAGTTTGAGTAAAATGTTCCTTTTGAATTTATGTGTCCCACTTTTCAATAATCATTAAGTGCTTACTTGGTAAATTCTATATTCACAAAACTAACCTCACCCTCCAGGCAAATATGAGAGTCAAATATTGAATAAAAAACTACCAAAGAGGAATAATCAAACTGCTTTAAATCACCTGTGTGGTATAGTAATATTAAATTTTTTCACTGCTACATTTTAATGGCATGCTGAGATAGACACTAATACATGATATAAATATGAATCTCACATCATTACCTTATTTACATCAGCATCAAGCTCAGTGTTTGGATTCTGTTTGAGAAATATATGAAATCTATGTTGACATTTTGTTTTAGAAGCAGTCATTCAGAGTTCCCGATTCACAGATATTATTTTTTATTTTGATTCCCATTAAAAGAGACCTTAGCAATAAGATGTAGTAATAAACTGAGGTTATTATTTTTTGCTCTGTTAGAAAAGAAGGGCAGTCCATGGGTATTCAAATCAAATACCATGACAATATTTATCACTTCACTAATACTATCCCACTAATTGTAACTATCACCTTAGAGGTAATTATATTGGTTTGCCTAGTAGAAATTTCATCATATAAAAATGTAAGTAGGAATTTTGTTAAGGTTAGTTTAGTTTCCACTACATCATCTGCTCTCATGTCTACAATAAAGCTATTTTCCTTGATTGCAAATAAAACTATTGGGGTCTTTGACAGCTAACATCAGGTCTCTTCCTCGCCCAGCTGTCAGAGGTGTCTCTTCCCTGGAGGTAGCATGCATTATGGAAGTAACACGTATGTCTGCTCCTCATATCACAGCAGCCAAAGCAAAAAAAAAATCCTTGCCAGTTGGCAGCCCTGAATTTCCAGTGCAACCAGCTGCTACACACTTAGCACATTAGCTCTTCAGAAAGAAACACAAAGAGTGACAGTGAGGAATCTATAATCTTTTGGGGTTGGGATTTGAGAGAGTTGAGAGTTATTTCATTTCACCTCTCTTTTGCACATAGAACAGTCCTCTGGATATTTCAGAAAGGTAGCCATTTAGATCAGAGGCAGAGAAGTACTTTGGGGAGATTCCTCATTCTTGGTATGATCAAGCTCTTTTGTATATGAAAATAAAAATTGTAATCCCTAAAGTACCTCCCATGTCCATTACACTCCAACCTTTGTAGCTCTTATAAATGGAAAGGAGCATGTGCACCTATTCTTTCTCATCCAGTCTTCTGGATATAAAAAAAATAATTCTATTCCCTTAACTAATTTCTACATGATTTATTTTCAACTTCTCATGCTCCACCTTGTCTATTGGAAACTTCTTAGCTTGCTGATGGTCTTCCTCTGTGGCTTTTGGACTTACCTCTAATACTATAGTCTTGTCAAACTTATCTGGAAATTATTTACTAACTTCTTAAATGCAAACACCTAGATGCCATGAATGGATACAGAGAGTACCATGCTGAGCAAAATGAGTCAGAGGGAGAGGGATAGACATAGAATGATTGCATTTATTTGTGGGATATATTAAAAAGAAAATAGTATTATGACCTGGGCCAATATAAGTCACAGTTTCAGAATAGTAGGAGGACTGGCCAGACTGTCAGGAGTTTTAAAGTGAGGGTAAGAGCATCATGACCAGTAAAGAAGGATGAAAACAATGTATGTCAAAATTTGGTAACAGGGGCCAGAGCTGTGGCTCTAGAGGTATGGTGTCTGCCTTGCAAGCACTAGCGTAGGACTGACCGCAGTTTGATTCCCTGATGTCCCATATAGTTTCCTAAGCCAGGAGTGATTTCTGAGCACATAGTAAGGAGTAACCCCTGAGCTTCACCAGGTGTGGCCCAAAATCCAAAATAAAAAAAAAAATTTGGTCACAGGGGCTGGAGCGATAATCCAGAGGTAGGGCGTTTACCTTGCACACTGATGATCCAGGATGGACCTCGGTTCAATCCCCAGCATCCCATATGATCCCCCAAACCAGGAGCGGTTTCTGAGTGCATTGCCAGGAGTAACCTCTGTGCATCACCGGGTGTGTCCCCAAAACCAAATATACATATATATTGGTCAGAATGTCCTAATCACTGTTTCTGCTTCTGTACATTTCTTTGCTTTAGGAAAATTCTTGGAAATGATAATGTGGTGGTAAATAAGCACACAAAAATTGTGTATAAATTGATTGCTTTTTCTTTGTTCAGGCAACCAAGTCTCTCTGATTTGCATGCAATTAATAAGTCTATCTCTATACACTTTACTATGTATTTTCTGTTTGTGCACAGTGAACTGCCACTTAACAGCATGGTGATAATGCCCAAACACAAAAGAGACAAGGACAAGAAGGATTGGTCTATGGTAGGAAGCATGCTACAAATAGTGGGGGAGTGTACTTAGGGCAGATAAGGGATCATTATGACAATGACAATGATAGTTGGAATGATAATTCTGGAAGATGAATGCCAGGAGGTAGAATTATCTATATAATATATATAATATATGCATATATATGCATGATACTACATCAGTAACTATATTTCAAACCATAATATCTAAAGGAAGAGAGGTTGAGAGAGTGAAAGAGAGATGTCTGCCATAGAGGCAGGCAGAGAGAATGAAGGGAAAGGTGGAGGGCAAGAGGGAAGCTGGGGACAATGACATTGTTGTGGAAAATATGCAAGAATAGGTGTTGGACATTGTATGTCTGGAATTCAATCATGAAGAAATTTGTAATGGTGTGTCTCAGGGTGATGTAATTAAAATTATTTTTTAAAAAACTAGATGCAATTATTTATTTATTTTATCTTTATTTAAACACTGTGATTACAAATATGATAGCAGTTGTATGATTTCAGTGATGTAAAGAACACCCCTCTTCACCAGTGCAACATTCCCACCACCAATGTTCCAAATATCCCTCACACCACCCCACCCCACCCACATCTGTACTCAAGACAGGCTTTCTAATTCCCTCATTCATTCACATTGTTAGGATAGTTCTCCATATAGTTATTTCTCTAACTAAACTCATCACTCTTTGTAGTGAGCTTCATATCATGAGCTGCATCTTCCAGCTCTCCTCTCTTGTGTCTCTGAAAATTATTGCAAGAGTGTTTCTCACTTTTCTTAAAACCCATGAATGAGACCATTCTACGTTTTTCTCTCTTTCTCTGACTTATTTCACTCAGCATAACAGATTCCATGTACATCCATGTATAGGAAAATTTCATGACTTCATTTCTCCTGACGGCTGCATAATATTCCATTGTGTATATGTACCACAGTTTCTTTAGCCATTCATCTGTTGAAGGGCATTTTGGTTGTCTCCAGAGTCTTGCTATGGTAAAACGTGCTGCAATGAATATAGGTGTAAGGAAAGGATTTTTGTATTGTATTTTTGTGTTCCTAGGGTATATTCCTAGGAGTGGTATAGCTGGATCATATGGGAGCTCAATTTCCAGTTTTTGGAGGAATCTCCATATCGCTTTCCATAAAGGTTGGACTAGATGGCATTCCCACCAGCAGTGGAAAAGAGTTCCTTTCTCTCCACATCCCTGCCAGCACTGTTTGTTTTCCTTCTTTGTGATGTGTGCCAATCTCAGTGGTGTGATATGGTACTTCATAGTTGTTTTGATTTGCATCTCTCTGATGATTAGTGATGTGGAGCATCTTTTCATGTTTGTTTGTTTGTTTAGTTAGTTATTTATTTTGCATTTTGGACCACACCTGGTGATGCTCAGGGGTTACTCCTGGCTATGCACTCAGACATCGCTCCTGGTTAGGGGAACCATATGGGACACCAGGAATCGAACCAAGGTTAAACCTGGATTTGGCCACGTGTGAGGCAAATGCCCTACTGCTGTGTTATCGCTCTGGCCCTAGATGCATCTTTTTTAGGTTTAACATATTTATCATCTGTGATTCACTTTGTGCCCATTCCAAGTTGAATTCTAGGTACATAGGGGACTAAGGCAGAAATGGCTAAAGTCCTTTTTTTTTATATAGTAAAGTCTATTATAGAAACTGCATACTTCTACCTAACTTTATTTGTTGTCTAAAGGAATGTTGCTTAGCTATTTCCTAGAGATCTTATTGATGTATCAATTCAATAACTATTAACTGAGCACCTAATCTCATTGATAGAGGTCAATAACAGTGCTTTTAAAATTCTTAATTGTTACCCATTTTGTTACACTGGCATATTTTATCCTTCAAGGGTTGTTTTCATATGAGGAAAACGCTGTTCTTAATAGTCTCTCCCATTCAAAAGCTCTTCCCTAAATAATCTATTTCAGGAATTTCCATGGATGTATTAAGCTAACCAAACTCCAGCTGCCTTTATCTATCTTTCTGTGCTGTCTGAAAAATTAAAGTTTGCCAAAGTTGTTTCCTGAGTTTTTTTGGTATAAGTTCTAAACTTGCTAGGATGTAATTTCAACTAAGCCTAAAGGTCTTAATAAACCTTAAAGATCAAAATACCAGGGGTTGGAGACAAAATACAGCAAGGAGAGATTGCATTTGCCTTGCAGAAAGCTGACCAAGATATGATTCTGGCACTGCATATGCTTTCCCAAGCCCTACCAGGAGTGATCCTTGAGCACTGAGCCAGAAGTTAACCCTGAGCACCACTAGAGTTGGGCCTCAGAACAAACAAACAAAAATCACTCCTTTGATGATCTAATTGCCTACCTCATCTAGTTCTTGAAGAAGAATATGGAAACAAATGGGGGCTGGGAGGTTGTTCCCTCGACAGATGTTAACTTCACACCATCTGCTCTAATCACAGGACCTGGTTTCTCTTTGACTCTTTGATGAACAGAAGGAAAGTTGTTTCTGTTGCCTTTGGTTTCAGCTTTTCCTGACACATGATGCTCTTTGATAATTTGATTGAGTGTATCCTGGCTCCCATATTTCATGCATGCCCTTTTATCAGAGAACATTGAAAACAGCAGTAAAAATTACTTTGGATAAGTGACTCCTTTTCTTCCTCAATGTAATTGTGAATTATTTTATTGGCAGAATTTTTTTTCCCTCTTACATTATTTGTTTCATAAGGAGTCACAGTGTGTAACCAGGAGGCTATAACATATTGTTTGAATTCTTTGATATCTGCTTCCCTAAAACCCAATGTTTATTTTCACTCTGAAAATTTTAGTTCCTTGATCCTCTGGACTTCTCAATGATACGTTTAATTAATTTCGATGTCTCTGTCATATTCTTTATTTACAATAAGATCAGGTGAAGTCTTGGATACTTTTTTTTTTTGGTTCATTGAGGCCACACCCACTGTTGCTCACAGTTTATTTCTGGTTCTGGTCAGGAATAAATTGATGCCAGGGATTAGTTGTATATTAGGCAAGGATCCTGTCTTACCAATTCTATCCTATCTCTATGGACCAAATAAATTATTTTCTGAACCAGGTTATGATCATCTAAAAAAAATGAGACTATCAGCTCCACATTAGAGTAATAAAACCAGATGAGTAATTATTTTCTAATAGCCTCCAGATGATTGCATAATTATTCACATTTTGCAGATGAGGAAACTCAAGTTAGCAAGATAAACTACTTTTTAACCAATTTCCTCTTTTTTGTAGTCTTCCTTGAAGTTTAAGCCAATGAAATATAAATTGAAGCATACCAATTTAGGTCTTATTCATTTAAAAGTCTTCATACAATTTCTAAGTTCTTTGTGATGCAGATAAAGATGTCCTGGAGACCACGTGCAGAATAGGGAAGAAATTTAAGAATCAAGAAAGTTAAATCACTGCAATAATGCTTCAAAAGAAGCCTCCGATTAATAAGCACACTCTTTACAAATAGAACATGAGATTGAACTTTTTTTAAAATATTTTTTATTTAAACACCTTGGTTATAAACATGATTGTGGTTGGGTTTCAATCATATAAAATGACACCCCCCATCACCAGTGCAACATTCCTACCACCAATGTCCCAAATATCCCTCCTCCCCTCCCACCCCCACCTGTACTCTAGACAGGCTTTCTATTTCCTCAGACATTCTCATTGTTAGGATAGTTTGCAATGTAGTTATTTCTCTAACTAAACTCATCACTCTTTGTGGTGAGGTTCATGAGGTCGGCTGTAATGTCAAGCCCTCCTCTTTTTTGTCTCTGAAAATTGTTGAGAAATGTCTTTCATTTTTCTTAAAACCCATAGATGAGTGAGACCATCCTGCATCTTTCTCTCTCTCTCTCTGACTTACTGCACTCAGCATAATAGATTCCATGTACATTCATATATAGGAAAATTTCATGACTTCATCTCTCATGACGAACTTTTTAAAACCATTGAGAAAAGATTTTATCTGTTACTGCCACTGATTTTATACCAATTAAAACAAAAAGAGCAATTACAATTATCTGAAATGAAAGTCCATGCTAAATTATTTCTACCTCTATAAATTAGTGGTATCCTACTATCAAATCATTCTTCTATGACTATTATACGGGATAATGCTGGTAAAGGGTCTAAACAGTGACCAATTTAGAATTTACTTGGTATGAGCCACTGCAGTTTATTCCATGGGCCATATTTACTTTTAGAATTGCTCGGTTTTCTATGCCACTTTCCTAGCTATACTATTTCCTTGTGTTTTATATTGTAGTTTGCAGTTCTCTCTGGGGTCATTTTAACTAAATGTAGGTGTTACACAAAATTTGTTTTAACTGGGGGGCTGGAAGTTACAGCTCACCTCATGAAGCTCACCACAAACAGGGATGAGTTTAGTTAGAGAAATAACTACATTTTGAACTATCCTAATAATGAGAATGTATGAGGGAAATAGAAAGCCTGTCTAGAGTACAGGCGGGTGTTGGGTGGGGGAGAGGGAGATTTGGGATATTGGTGATGGGAATGTTGCACTGGTGATGGGTGGTGTTCTTTACATGACCGAAACCCAAACACAATCATGTATGTAATCGTGTTTAAATCAAAAAAAAGAAAAGAAAAATGTATGAAGATATATAATGGAATTTATAGATATAAATATATTTCTGTATAAATGTCTGATATCATAGAAAAAGATTGATCTTCATTAAAAATAAATATTTAAATTATAAAATATTTGTTTTAAAATAAGTGTATGTAAGTAACAGAAATTGTATAATTAGTAGGTCAAGTAGCTTACATGAGCTCAAATGGGGTTCAATGCCCAACATTGCACATGTTTCCCTGAATTCCTTTAGAAGTGATCCCTAACAACAGAGTCAGGAGAAAGCCCAGAGTACAGATAGATGTGTCCCACACTCCTTTTTAAAAGTAAATTTATTATTTATATCTGTACATGTATAGTTTGTATACTATTTTAAATACTGAGGGTTTCATAAAAATTTCTCTGTGAAAAGAGATCATGGGAAGAAAAGGTTTATTAAGTCTTATAAATCCTGTTGAATTTCTTTTTTTTGTTTGTTTGGTTTTTTTGTGGAGAGTTAAAATAGACATTTTTTTGAACATCTATTTTTAAAAACTATTTAAACACTGGTTTACAAGGTTGTTCACAATACAATTTTTCTCAAAAGTTACAAAGTTGTTTATGATTGAGCTTTAATAATATGTGTACAACTCCCTTCTTCAGTACTTATTTCCCACCTCCAATGTTCCCAGTTTCCTTCCTGCCTTTCCTGCTCCCCTCTTCTATGAGAACATTTATTGATACTGCTTATCTCATGACATAAAATATCCTAAGATTTTGACATAAAGACCAAGAGTCTTTATTAAATTTATTAAGGAATCAATTTAGATTCCTGAATGGGGGGTTGAAAGAATCTATTAAAAGAAGCATTATTTTTTTGAATATTTTTTATTTAAACACCTTGGTTACAAACATGATTGTGGTTGGGTTTCAGTCATATCAGATGGCACCCCCCATCACCAGTGCAACATTCCCATCACCAATGACCCAAATATCCCTTCTCCCCTCCCTGCCCCTATCTGTACTCTAGACAGGCTTTCCACTTCCCTCATATATTCTCACTGTTAGGATAGTTAGCAATGTGGTTATTTCTCTAACTAAACTCATTATTCTTTGTGATGAGATTCATGAGGTCGGCTGTAACGTCCAGCCCTCCTATCCTTTGTCTCTGAAAATTGTTGAGAAATGTCTTTCATTTTTCTTGAAACCCATAGATGAGTGAGACCATTCTCAGTCTTTCTCTTTCTCTGACTTATTTCACTCAGCAGAATAGATTCCATGTACATTCATGTATAGGAAAATTTTATGACTTCATCTCTCCTGACGGCTGCATAATATTCAATTGTGTATATGTACCACAGTTTCTTTAGCCATTCATCTGCTGAAGGGCATCTTGGTTGTTTCCAGAGTCTTGTTATGGTAAATAGTGCTGCAAGAAATATAGGTGTAAGGAAGGGGTTTTTGTATTGTATTTTTGTGTTCCTAGGGTATATTCCTAGGAGTGGTATAGCTGGGTTGTATGGGAGCTCGATTTCCAGTTTTTGGAGGAATCTCCATATTGCTTTCCATAAAGGTTGAACTAGACAGCATTCCCACCAGCAGTGGATAAGAGTTCCTTTCTCTCCACATCCCTGCCAACACTGCTTGTTCTCATTCTTTGTGATGTGTGCCAATCTCTGGGGTGTGAGGTGGTACCTCATAGTTGTTCTGATTTGCATCTCCCTGATGATTAGTGATGTGGAGCATTTTTTCATGTGTTTTTGGGCCATTTGTATTTCTTCTTTGTCAAAGTGTCTGTCCATTTCTTCTCCCATTTTTTTGATGGGATTAGATGTTATTTTTTTTTCTCGTAGATTTCTGTCAGTGCCCTGTATATTTTGGATATTAGCCCCTTATCTGATGGATAATGGGTGAATAGTTTCTCCCAATCAGTGTGGGTGGCTCTTGTATCCTGGGCACTATTTCCTTCGAGGTGCAGAAGCTTCTCAGCTTAATATATACCCATCTGTTAATCTCTGCTTTCACTTGCTTGGAGAGTGCAGTTTCCTCCTTGAAGATGCCTGTAGTCTCAATGTCCTGGAGTGTTTTGCCTATGTGTTGTTCAATATATATCTTATGGTTTTGAGGCTGATATCGAGGTCTTTAATCCATTTGGATTTTACCTTCATACATGATGTTAGCTGGGGGTCTAAATTTAAGATTTTGCAAGTGGCTATCCAGTTGTGCCAACACCACTTGTTGAAGAGGCTTTCCCTGCTCCATTTAGTATTTCCTGCTCCTTTATCGAAAATTAGGTGAGTGTATGTCTGGGGAACATTTTCTGAATATTCAAGCCTATTCCACTGATCTGAGGACCTGTCCTTATTCCAATAACATGCTGTTTTGATAACTATTGCTTTGTAGTAAAGTTTAAAGTTGGGGAAAGTTATTCCTCCCATATTCTTTTTCCCAATGATTGCTTTAGCTATTCTAGGGTGTTTATGTTCCAAATAAATTTCAAAAGTGCCTGATCCACTTCTTTGAAGAATGTCATGGGTATCCTTAGAGGGATCGCATTAAATCTGTACAATGTTTTGGGGATTATTGCCATTTTAATTATGTTAATCCTGCCAATCCATGAGTAGGGTATGTGTTTCCATTTCCATGTGTCTTCTCTTATTACTTGAAGCAGAGTTTTATAGTTTTCTTTGTATAGGTCCTTCACATCTTTAGTTAAGTTGACTCCAAGATATTTGAGTTTGTGTGCTACTAATGTGAATGAGGTTATTTTCTTAATGTCCATTTCTCCCCTATTATTATTGATGTATAGAAAGACCATGGCTTTTTGTGTGTTAATTTTGTAGCCTGCCACCTTGCTATAAGAGTCTATTGTTTCTAGAAGCTTTTTGGTAGTCTTTAGTGTTTTCTAAGTAGAGTATCATGTCATCTGCAAGCAGCAAGAGCTTGAATTCTTCCTTTCCTATCTGGATTCCCTTGATTTCTTGTTCTTGCCTAGTCACTATAGCAAGGACTTCCAGTGCTATGTTGAATAGGAGTGGTGAGAGAGGACAGCCTTGTCTTGTGCCAGAATTTAGAGGGAAGGCTTTTAGTTTTTCTCCATTGAGGATAATATTTGCCACTGGCTTGTGGTAGATGGCCTTACCTATATTGAGAAAGGTTCCTTCCATTCCCATCTTGCTGAGAGTTTTGATCAAGAATGGGTGTTGGACCTTATCAAATGCTTTCTCTGCATCTATTGATATGATCATGTGGTTTTTATTTTTCTTGTTGTTGATGTTGTGTATTATGTTGATAGATTTACGGATGTTAAACCATCCTTGCATTCCTGGGATGAAATCTACTTGATCGTAGTGGATGATCTTCTTAATGAGGCATTGAATCCTATTTGCCAGGATTTTGTTGAGGATCTTTGCATCTGCATTCATCAGTGATATTGGTCTGTAATTTTCTTTTTTGGTAGCATCTCTGTCTGGTTTAGGTATCAAGGTGATGTTGGCTTCATAAAAGCTATTTGGAAGTGTTCCTGTTTTTTCGATTTCATGAAAGAGTCTTGCCAGGATTGGTAGTAGTTCCTCTTGGAAAGTTTGAAAGAATTCATTAGTAAATCCATCTGGACCTGGGCTTTTGTTTTTGGGCAGATATAAGAATCTAAGAATTTATCCATTTGTTCCAGGCTCTCATTTTAATGGCATAGAGCTTCTCAAAGTAGTTTAGGATTACCCTTTGAATCTCTGCAATATCAGTAGTGATCTCCCCTTTTTCATTTCTAATACGAGTTATCAAGTGTTTCTCTCTCTTTCTTTGTTAGTTTTGCTAATGGTATATCAATCTTGTATATTTTTTTGAAGAACTAACTTCTGCCTTCGTTGATCTTTCAGATTGTTTTTTGGGTTTCTACTTCGTTGATTTCTGCTCTCAGCTTTGTTATTTCCTTCTTTCTCCCTATTTTTGGGTCCTTTTGTTCAGCATTTTCTAATTCTATGAGCTGCGTCATTAAGCTATTCAGGTAGGCCCCTTCTTCATTCCTGATATGTGCTTGCAAAACTATAAATTTTCCTCTCATTACTGCTTTTGCTGTGTCCCATAAGTTCTGATAGTTTGTGTCTTTATTATCATTTGTTTCCAGGAAAGTTTTGATTTCCTCTTTGATTTCATCTTGGACCCACTGGTTATTCAGTATGAGGTTGTTTAACTTCCAGGTGTTAAAGTTTTTCTTCTGTGTCCCTTTGGAATTCACATATAATTTCAGAGCCTTGTGGTCAGTGAAGGTAGCCTACAAAATTTCTATCCTCTTGATTATTATGAAGTATGTTTATGTGTCAGCATGTAGTCTATTCTGTGAGAATGCACCATGTACATTGTAGAAAAATGTGTTATCCAGGTTTCTGAAGATGGGAGTGTCCCTATAAATATCTTATAGGCCTCTTTCTTCCATTCTCTTACTCAGGTATAGTATTATTCTTGTTGGGGTTTCAGTCTGTTTGGACCTATCCAGTGTTGACAAAGCTGTGTTGGAAGGTCCCCACAATTATTGTGTTGTTATTGATATTATTTTTCAGATTTGATCAACAATTGTATTAAATATTTTGCTGGCCCCTCATTTGGTGGATATATGTTTAGGAGAGTGATTTCTTCCTGCTGTACATATCCCTGAATAGTCAGAACAAACAGAGGCTCAAAATAAAAGGCTGGAGAAAAATTATCCAAGGAAACAACACCCATAAAAAAAGCTGGAGTGGCCATACTAATATCAGAAAATGCAAATTTTAAACTCAGAAAAGTTGTAAGGGACAAAGATGGACATTTTGTATTAATCAAGGCATATGTATAGCAGGAAGAAATTACTCTCCTAAACATATATGCACTGAATGAGGCAGCAGAAGGTTGGATTGAGTTTTTTGATCCATTTAGCCACTCTGTGTCTCTTAACTGGTGCATTTAGTTCATTGACATTGAGAGAAAGAATTATCCTGGGATTTAATGCCATCTTTATATCAAAATTTGGTGTGTCTTTTGGTCAGTCTTGTCTTAAAGTAGGTATTTCAGGTTTTCTCTTAAGAATGGTTTTGAGTCTGTAAAGTTTCTGAGCTGTTTTTTGTCTGTGAAACCATGTATTCTTCCATCAAACCGGAAAGTAAGTTTTGCTGGGTACAGTATTCTAGGTGAAACATTTATTTCATTGAGTTTTGTCACTATGTCCCACCACTGCTTTCTGGCCTTGAGTGTTTCTGGTGACAGGTCTGCTGTAAATCTCAAGGATGTTTCCTTGAATGTAATTTTCCTTTTTGATCTTGCTGCTTTCAGAATTCTGTCTCTATCCATGGGATTCGTCATTGTGACTAGGATGTGTCTTGGGGTATTTTTTCTGGGGTCTCTTTTGGTTGGTATTCTTTGGGCATGCAGGACTTGATCACATATCTTCTTTTGTTCTGGAAGTTTCTCTTTAATGAGTTCTTGACAGTTGATTCTTCCTGGAAAATTTTTTCCTGGGTCTCTGGGGGTCTAATAATTCTTAAATTGTTTCTGTTAAGCTTATCATATACTTCTATTTTCATCTGTTCACATTCTTTGACTAATTTTTCCATTGTCTGTTCATTTGCTTTAAGTTTTTTTTTCCCAATCTCTCCACTGTATGGAGTTGTTATTTATCTCATATTTCCACAGCACTAATTCTATTCTCAGCTTCTGTTACCCTCTTGGAGAGCTTATCCATTTTGTCATTCAATTCGTTTACTGAGTTTTTCAGGCTTGTTATTTGACCTGTATTTCAGTTTGGAATTTTCTGATTCTGTCTTCATATTTCTTGGTTCTTATTAGTGTTTCGGTTCAACTCAATCCATGGTTTCTTTGAGTTCTTTGAGCATCTTCCCATATTTACACTATTTGAGAAGCACTGCCTTACATGAAGCCAAGCTAGATTTATTTGACCACTGGCACACATGTTGTTTCCCTGAGTCTCACATTTGGAGTGACTCTGAGTACAGACCAAAGAGTAAGCACTGAACACTGCCAGATATGACCCCACCAAATAAACAAAAACAAAAGAGAACAAAAGATAGATAATCTTGCTATAAATCAAAGGCCTTCTACTATAATTCAACTGAGGAGAGAGAAAACAATGTCCTGCGATTATATTATCAGGTTACTTTTTTGTGAATTAAAGAAACATTCTATAGCAAACATAATTTTACCACCTTTGCTATATTTTAGAATCAACTAGGAAGTATAATACAACACTAATGTCCAATAGCGGTATTCCATTCATCTAAGGTATAGTCATGCATGAAAGAATTTAAAGGATCTCTAAACTTTCTTTCTAAACTTATTTCTAAACATTCTTTCAAGGATGTCTAAACTCCCCTATTGAGAGATTGATTAGTTGGTTGGCCGTTTTTCTGGTCATCAGAATTGTCCTCTTCATTCTCTATGTCTGATGCTGGCCTGAGTTGTTTTCCCATTGTCACACTTGTATTGTGGGGTTTTCTATGAGTTGTGGTGGTATTCATTGGCTAAATGATGTGCCCGGCCACGCTCCTCTGGCTCTTCCCTTTCTGGGTGGGTTGACTCACCTCCAAGGAAGGGGAGCCCTCCATGGATGAAGCCTCCTCACAACAGGAGCAAAATCTTTAGGCCCAAGCATGTAAGCAGAGAAGACATTCCGGAGAAAATTGTTGGGCTTCAAATGATCCAGGACAGTTCCTAGTGTAGCGGCTGGAGCCAGCCATGTTGTTCTGGAGCTGCCGTGCTGTGCTGGAGCCTCTGGGAGAGTGAATTTTCTGGGCTCTTTTCGGCCCACTCCCAAGAGGTTCAGGAGACTGGACAGTAGACAAACACACACAGGCAGCACTCACAGTTTCTCACAGTCGGGAACCACTCGGCAGGCAGCCTGACGTCACAAACAGGGGACCTGCCTTCTGCAAAGTACTGCTTATAGCCAGTTTTCACATTTGGAAGCAATTCCTTGGCATTCTAGCTAGTGAATGAGCCTCTGGGAGAGCAAATTTTCTGAGCCCTTTTTGGCCCACTCCCAAGAGGTTCAGGAGACAGGACAGTAGATCTGAATCCTGAAGCATCTTTCTTGTCACAGTATGTTTTGTGAACCTTTTCTTCCTTCCTCTCCTGCAGATATTATGAGTAGCCCAATTTTGCTCTTTTCTTACAGGTAAAGAGGTAACAATCTCTTATTTTACCTCCATCTAAACAACCATGAAAAAAAATTGTTCCTCTGTGGCATATAAAGGAATCTACCCTTATCATAGATTATTTTTGAAAGTTAAGTGATGTAGAAGGCACAATGTTCAGGAATAGTCAATGCAGTTTGGAAGAAGAATGAAGTCAGGCCACAGCTAGAAGTGTTTTTATAAACAAAACAAAAAAAAAAAGGAAGTCCTGTTGAATTTCTAATTTGCTTTGCTTGGACGATTTCTGTATGTTCCTCTTGGTGATCTATCCTAAGGCAATCCTATAAGGTAGAGTGAAACTATTTCTTTCTGTCACTACATGTATAATTCATTAATTTTGGACAAAGTATACTCTTCCTTCCTTTTCATTATCATAAGATTCACATTGCCTGATATAATGATGCTATTAGAGAATAAAGTTGGACTACTTGGCTACAAGTTTCAAATAGTATTCAACTTAGGAAACTATCATTCCATTTAAAGTGGAGATATCCTTTTAGAGTAGAGAAAATTAAAATTTAATTTGTAGATTTATCACCTGGAAACGTTTTTAGAAGGAGAAGTTTCAGTTGATGTACTGAGGGTGGAGACAAAAAGTTTTCAGGGCCAGCTAGGTAGATCTTAGTCATACTGCTAAAGCTGAACCAGAGCCAAATTAGATATAAACCTTCTTTTTTTGGTTCCATTTCTTCTAACGAATGCCAGTTAATTTTTGAGAGGATGACAAGGAAAAAAAATCTAAGCTACTCAATAAATAAGAGAAATTAATATATAAGGTATAGGAATTTGCTAAGAAAAATAATCAATGTAGAAGATAGAATCCCAAAGTATTACAGAACTAGATTCATACTCTTTTTGATGTATTATGTGTGGAAATAAAAAAAGTATACATCGAAAAAGTGAAGAGTGGGAAGTTGAAGAGATTGTACAAGGGTTAAGGTATTTGCCTCCTATCCCACCAGCCCTAGTTTAAATCAAGGCACCAGATATTCAAAAAGCAATACTTTTTGAATTCTCAAATGTAGCATATGAAGCAGGAAGGTAGCTAGGCAAGCATTCCACTCCCCGGGCAATGAATTGTTGAGATATACTAAAAGCAGGATGCTGAATTTGGAGGAGTTACTTCATCATTGATTAGAGCCTCACTTGGCTCCACAGCAAACACAGAGAAGACTGGACTCCCTACAGAGAGGCTACAGCAAAAACAGCTAGTAAAGGACCATCAATACCCCCTCCCTCTCCCTCCACTGGCAACCACTCTTACAATAGGACTTCTACCAGGATAGAAAGGTTATGTAGGACAAGTTGGAAAATTCAATCAAGGTCACTTAGAATAAATGAGGTCTGCACATGTACTGCCTGCGTACATGCTGTCCACTTCTCCCTCACTTCATCTGGGCTGTAACCAGGGCTCATGCTGCCTTTGGAGTATCCTTTGTTCTCTCTTGAGTACATTACTGGTTACTCTCTCTATTCCTCTCCCTCTTCCTCTCTTTCTTATTCTCTTCCCTCCCCTCCCTTTGTACCTCCAAATAAAATTTGTTTTTACTTCACTTGCTTGTCTTCCTCTGAAATTTTTTCTGTGCAATGAACCCAAAAGACCTGGGTAAAGGTATAGAACTGACTTTCTTTTTCTTGCCAGAGTAGGGCCCACAGTCCTAGATCTCCCCAGCTACTTCCCTGGGTGATAGAGATGGGTTGAGTAAAAGCAGCAGATTCCCTTCTTGGGACTGCTGTCTTTCTCCTTCATATTTCATAAGTCATCTAGGGACCTCCACTATCAACAGTATATTTACATTAGGATTGGCATTTAAGAACACAGAATGATACAGCTGTGGCCTGTAAGTGCCTAATGATTTGCTCCATAACAAGTTCCAAGGTAATGCTAATGCTATGTTCTACTCAAGTATAAGAGACAAATGTTGGCTGATGCCAAACAAAGAAAGTATCTTCTTTAATTTTCAGTCTATACACAAGAGATGTCTGTAAACAGCAGAAAGAAAAAGGAAGCAAAATAAGAAAAACAGTAAAAAATCTCTTTCAATTACTGACAATTGAATTATAAACACTTAAGAACATGTCCAGAATAATTTTAAAATCATTAATTATCATTTAATTTTAATTTAATTTTGAAGTGTAAGCGATTCGACCAAAGCAAGAATAGAATGACTTAATTTATTTTCTAAATGATAAAAGGAATGACCTTAAAAACCCTGAGTTTCTAAATTTAACTTTTCTACATGGGAAGTTAGGGGGAAAAGACAGAGGAAATAATCACAACATCTATTGTCAAGCACCTTGAAAAGAACAGGGCATTGAGGAATAACAAGGATACCTTCCAAAGAAAATGTTCTTTCATACTATTTTAGATTTGGAAAGGATCTAGAATCATATGACTCAGTAGCAACTTTAAAGATAAGAGTACTGATGTACAAGGAGAATTTGTTTTGTGCCCAAGGTTATACAGCTAATTAATTATACCCAAGGTCAGATAGGAGAGGACCCAAACTCTTCAGTTTCCTGAAGCAGCTATGGGTTCAGCTGTGTCTAACTGGTAGTTGCAGCTGCATAGAGTTCAACTTAATGAGCACAGATCCATACCAGGAACCCCAATATGCACCATGGCCACATTTGATTGAGTTGCAGAAAACTGAGTCCTGATGCTAGCTTTTCCCTATATGCCACATTGTCATTCAGACTCTTCTAGTCATAAGATGTGGCAGAGAGGCAGCTGGCTGGTTATTTCAAAGAAACAGTGTCCCTAACTGCCAATGACAAGATTGCTTATTTTGTCCATTATATTTGACTCATTAATACTCTGGAGAAGAATCTAAAGATATCAATAATGAGTACATGCTAGACTCATAAAGGAATTGCACTGGAAACTGTGGAATATAAAAGGAGAGAAGGTCTTCTTATGCTCAGATGCTTAGTGGGTCATGTCATCTGAAGTGCATTCTCTCCAGATTCATGAACGTAAAATGGTCTTTGTTTGTTTGTTTGCTTTTGTTTGTTTGTTTTGGGGCCACACCCAGTGATGCTCAGGTTTACTCCTCCTTCTGTGTTCAGAAATTACTATGGCAAGCTCAGGGGACCATATGAGACATGAGGGATTGAACCTGGGTTAGCCATGAACAAGGCAAATGTCCTACTTTATTTTACCATTATTCAGGGCCCTGGCACAGAGTTTATAAGAAAAGTTAGAGTCTTTCATGTCTAAATAACTTCAGTATATAGGTGAGAGAGGAGTGACAACTTAGATAAATTTTCTTGCATAATAGAACTTTTGGGGTGAAGAGCTTAAACTAAACTTTAATTTCCTGACTCCTGATTCTTACTTCTTTAAATATTATTGCATTAATATCATAATAAATTATATTGATGGTACAGCAAGTAATGCACTTTGCCTTACATCAGTGCTTCTCAATTATTTTTTGTCATGCCCCCTAGGAAGAAGAAAACATTTTTTGCGCCCCCTGTGCGACATTAAATAGTATCTTTATTAAAAAAAACTTTAACCTGCAAAACAAAAATATATAAAATAATTTGAGCTGATTTTTTTAATCAGACATGATGTCTGGATGAATGGCTACAATGAGCACATTTTGCAATGCATAGCTTTTCGAAGCGGGGTTTGAAGCAGAACACAGCAACTCTCAGCTCCAGAGACATACAGAGACATAAACACAGGGCTTAGCTTGTTATGACAGTATTTGCCAATGACAAATGCGCCCCCCTTTAAGAAGTTTCCCACCCCCCTTCGGGGGGCGCAACCCACTATTTGAGGAGCACTGCCTTACATGAAACAAGCTAGATTTATTTGACCACTGGCACCATATGTTGTTTCCCTGAGTCTCACATTTGGAGTGATTTCTGAGCACAGACCGAAGAGTAAGCACTGAACACTGCCAGATATGATCCCACCAAATAAACAAAAACAAAAGAGAACAAAAGATAGATAATCTTGCTATAAATCAAAGGCCTTCTACTATAATTCAACTGAGAGAGAGAGAGAGAAAACAATGTCGTGGATTATATTATCAGGTTACTTTGGTGAATTAAAGAAACATTCTATAGCAAACATAATTTTACCACCTTTGCTATATTTTAGAATCAACTAGGAAGTATAATACAACACTAATGCCCCAATAGCGGTATTCCATTAATCTAAGGTATAGTCCATGCATGAAAGAATTTCAAGGATCTCATGTGAAACTAATGTATGGTCAATTTGAAAAAAGTTGTTGCTTTATAGCCTCATTTATTAAAACATGTACTTTAGTCTTGTATGAGGTTGCCTAGCATAATATAGGGGTCATAAAAATGCAATAGTGTTTATAACATTCAAAATTAAGTAAAATACAAAAGCATAATATTTCTGAGTCTTCACTAGTTCATTTTGCATTGGATGTTAAGAAGGGTTCACAAGTAGAACAATTTAGGAATCTCTACCCTATAAGAATTACCCTGTCCTAGTTTGACTTAATGAAAGCATTTTCAGAGATTCTGGCATGTGAAAACAAAGAGAAAGCATTCTAAATAGGGAAGAAATGCAAATTGGAGCAAGGAAAGCCTCTTCAACAAGTGGTGTGGGACAATTGGTCAGCCACTTGCAAAAAAGGAAACTCAGACCTCCATCTAACACTGTGCACAAAGGTCAAATCCAAATGTGTTTAAGACCTTAATATCAGACCCAAAACCATAAGGTATATATAACAATATGAAGGTAAATCACTCCATGACATTGAGACTAAAGGCATCTTCAAGGATAAAACAGTACTCTCCAAACAAGTGAAAGCAGAGATAAACAGATTTGATTATATTAAGCTGAGAAGCTTCTGCACCTCAAAGGAAGTAGTGACTAGAATACAAAAGCCACCACAGAATGGGAGAAACTATTCACCCGATACCTATAAGATAAGGAGCTAATATCTAAGATATACAAGGTACTGACAGACCTTAACAAAAAAAAAATCTAACCCCATCAAAAATGGGGAGAAGAAATGAACAGGCAATCTCAAAGAAGAAATACAAATGGCCGAAGGCACATAAAAATTGCTCCAGAACAATAATCATCAGGGAGATGCAAATCAAAACAACAACGAGGTACTATCTCACATCACAGAGACTGGCACACATCACAAAGAACAAGATCAGTGCTGGCAAGGATGTGGATAGAAAGGAAGTTCCATTTAGTGCTAGTGGAAAGGCTGTCTAGTCCAGCTGTTCTGAAAAACTATATGGAGATTCCACAAAAAAAAAAAAAAACTGTACATTTCCATATGATCCAGCAATACCACTCCTAGGGATATATCCTAGGAACACAAAAACGCAATACAAAAATGCCTTCCTCACACCTATATTCATTGCAGCACTATTTACAATAGCCAGAATCTGGAAATAACCCAGATGCCCTTCAACAGACAAATGGCTAAAGAAACTGTGATACATATACACAATGAAATATTATGCAGCCATGAGGGGAGATGAAGTCATGAAATTTTCCTATACACGGTGGTGCTCAGGAGTTACTCCTGGCTGTCTGCTCAGAAACAGCTCCTGGCAGGCACGGAGGACCATAAGGGACACCGGGATTCGAACCAACCACCTTAGGTCCTGGATCGGCTGCTAGCAAGGCAAACACCACTGTGCTATCTCTCCGGGCCCGCATATGGAAACTTTTTTGTTGAGTGAAATAAGTCAAAGGGAGAGAGATAGACACAGAATAGTCTCACTCACCTATGGGTTTTAAGAAAAATAAAATACATTATTGTAATAATGTCCAGAAACAATAGAGATGAGGGCCAAAAGGACCAGCTCAAAATATGAAGCTCACCACGAAGAGTGGCGAGTGCAGTTAGAGAAATAACTACACTATCAGCTAGCATGACAGTGTTAATAAGTGAGAGAAGTGGAATGCCTGTCTCGAATACAGGCAGGGGGTGGGGAAGAGGAACATAGTTGTTATTGGTGGTGGGAATGTTGCATTGGTGAAGGGAGGCATTCTTTTTATGACTGAAACCAACTACAATCATGTTTGTAATCATGGTGCTTAAATTAAAGATATTATTAAAAATAAAATAAATTTAGAACCATCTATCTCTACTCTTGAAGGGGGTTTACTTACAGAAAGGCAAAATGCAAGGGTCCTTATTCTCTTCTGTCATGCTTTAATTCTGGGGTTTTCTATTCTGAGTTTTGGAACTGCTTATCTTCCCCATTACTCCCCTACAATCCCCATTATTATTTAAGACTCAGATCCAACTGAGACCCAATGCTACTTTTCTTGGTTGCTCTTTATGTGTCTGATAAAGATTCTAAGTTTCTAACATGCAATGGTGTTAGTATAAAGAGTAAGAAAGAAGAAGCACAGAGACTGTATGAGATATTTATATATCTGGCATCCAAAGTTCAACATTCAGAGTCTACCAAGATAGCTTTTGCTCTGCAGTTACAGAAGTTTTGCTGACCGAGTCATTTGTCAAACCTCTTGAAAGAATAGTGCTTTGCTTCTTCCAAATGGAGATTGTGATTTACAGATGGCTTTCCAATAGACTTTATATGACTATGAAAATGTCCTGTATATGCCATGTCCAATCAGGGATTACTTGTGTGACCAGGGTAGCCGATAAAATAAATTCTTTTGCTATATTTTGCATTTAAATAGTCATAAGAAGCTGTAGTAGTAATCCTCCTACAAAAAAGAGCCCCAAGATCCCCCTAAAAAAGCAACCCTGGGAAAAAACTTAGGTTTTATCGGGCATGTAAACATGCATTCAGAAAATGATAGAACAAAACATTTTTATGCAGAAGCAAAATAGGCACAAAAAAAAACCCAAAACCCAAAATTAGAAATTGTCATAACTTTAGGGGAGTCCACTAATTGGCTCTGTGAAATATTGGGCTCTGCCTTTAATTTGTCTATTGAATTGAATGTGTTAATTGTGTTACTGTCTCTGTCAATTCAAACAATAGCTCAAGGGTTGGAAGCCAGGGCAAGAGAGAGTTACTGTATTGAATAAATGGGCAGCCAGTGGCTCGTGGCTGTGGGGAAGCAACAAGAAAATGGAATTTATGATAACAAGTTATGGCATATATCATAAAATTACATAAAATAAATTCACAGAACTGAAATAGGAGGAAGTATGTCCTTCTAGAGCTTAATTTGAAAAAGGCGTCAGCAAAATACAATTTATGACCTCAAAGTGAAAAAAAGAGCTTCAACTATCTGGCAAAGCCAAGACCCAGTAAAAGTTAAAATGTGTTAAGTTTCATTATTGACAAAAAAACCTTCTCAAAGTAAACCCACACTTAACTGGACTGGGGAAGTAGTGAGGTTGGGAGAATCTAGCAGAAATGTTGCAACAACTATCATTTTTCAACAGTTTTCATGACTTTGTAATTTCTTTTGTATCAAATGACTGTGTCGATCATATTCCTGTTATTTTAGCCATTCCTTACTCGAAAATACTTGAAATAGACTTACAGGATTCCCAATAGCAAAGAAAGCAAAATAACAAAGATTTGTTTTTAGAAACTTAACCTTTTGAACTTCCTTTAGTATTCATGCATTGTATAGAAAGGACCAGACTTAAACTTTCAAATATTCTGAAAAACAAGATTAGATAATTGAAATCTAAAAAGATGAGTAAAAATATGGAATTCACAGTGGAACTTATTAAAGAACTAATTTAAATTTTATAGATATATGAACAACAAGCTCCGTAGGGCAAACTAACTTCTTCCCACTACTCCATAGCCCTCCATTTGTCACTCTTCTCTCAGTCTGGAATCAGGGGCACAGAGAAGAAGTGACCAAGAGTTTGGCTTTTGGACTCAAATGACCAGGAGTTAGAAATTCACTTCATGATATCTGTGGTACCTTGTTAAAGTTACTTATGTTTAGGTCTAATTTTTTTAATTTACTAAATGAGGAAAATAACAATACCTTTCATAGTTTGAGAAATAGAATAGTTAATGTTTATGACTCTTAGAAAAATACCTAGAAAATATTCTTTCCAAATACATTGAAGATATTGCTATTAGTGATATTACTGCCTATTTTGAAAGAAGGCCTGATTAAATCTTCTTTAGCAAACCACTAGTTATATAAGCTTGGCCCATCTACCAGAAATGAATGATAAAATAATCATTTTTGGAAAGTAATAAAAATAGAATTAGAAAGCATTTATGAAAGAAACCTAAGACAAAACATGGGATGAATGTTTACCAATTGATCGTAACTGTCCTATTATTCCCAGGTAAATGGCAGTCCTGTGCTCCAAGAGCTTCTGTTGTCTCTAGGATAACAACCTGGCCTTTGACTGTAGTCTGAATGAGAGCAGATAAAATCACAAGAGTAAATCCAGCTTGCTCTGATCATAACTATGACCACAGGACTAGAGAATGCAAGCAGAGTTTGCTCATTTTTTACAAGCAATATAATTACCAGCTCTTTAGAAAAAAAGAGGTCACCTAGAATATTCTCACTTTGTGTCCACACTATAGATAAAGCCAGATGAGAATGAAGTGTTATTCAGAGATTTTGTACTCAGGATGAACGTATTTTGTGGGCACCTAAGATAATCTTACGTATGTCATTTTTTTTTAATAAAACAAGAAGCCAAGAAGAAAGAAAAGAAAGATTAATTTCTTCCTCAGAACTGACTGTTCTCTTTCCCATGTTCTGCTAAAATAAACACAATCAAAATATTTTCTTCAAGTGCCTTGTCCACTTGCATGTTTACATAAATGGCTATTGGTACTTCTCTGGTTCGGATGACCTGAAAATAATTTCTTTCATTTCTATCAACTTTATTCCTTTCTGTATTATTTAAATGTTGTTATTATTGCTTGATGTTCCTATTGTCATTTCTTTTTCCCTGATTTTCTAGAATTGCTTCCCAAATCCACATAACAGACTAAACAATTTTATTATTGTTTTATATAACTAGTAATGTAAGGTTATAGTTTCAGAATGAAATAATTTGAAACTATTTTGCCCCTAAGTAGTGTTTGTTTCCTTTGTGTGTGTGTGTGTGTGTGTGTGTGTGTGTGTGTGTGTGTGTGTGTGTGTGTGCAGGCAGCTTCTCTTTGATTCCCTAGTTCCACTCTTCTTCCTATCTCAAAGGCTGATGTATATGGATTCAGTCATAGGACCTGCCTATTGGGTTCCAGTTGGGCTTAGCCAGGAAAGAGCCTTGGCAGCAGATTACAGGGAAGGAGGAGAGTAGGTTCAGGCTATTTATTCCCCTTGGCTCTATTTCTGAAATCCTGCCTTGACTATTTGTGTTGCTCAAAGAAATGTCGTTGCTCCTCTCCAGAACATCTCATTTATAACAGCCTTAAGAATGCCAGACACTATTCCCTTTCCCTCTTTTCTCAGACTTTTTCATGGTAGATAATCTTCTGCTATTTACTCTAGGTTACTGCAATATTCCATAAATTTTCATAAAGAGTTCCTTTGTAAATAAACCTTCTTTGAAATCTCCTAATTTGAGTGAGCCATCTGTTATGTGGGTATCCTGAATGATACCCTTTGTTTCAGTTTTCATGATTTGTGATTTTCCTTGTAGCTGTATGGAATGCTTGCATTTTAAGTGGTGAATAAATGACCTCATGGCAGAAATACTTAGATGGTATAGGAAGTATGAACTTCCTATTCTCAGACTTGTACCTTGGTTATCTACTACCCAGAAATCCCAAGCACATCCCTATGCATTCCTATGAGACCCAGGAAACAACTGCAGGGGACAGAAGTAGAAGAGATACGGAAAAATGCTCATTAGTGTGCATATCTCTTGTTTTTTTTTTTTCCAGGAAAAACACATATCAGGAGCATGAACAGCAGCTGCTAACAATTCACACGCAGGGCCACAGATATAGTACGGGGAAAAGGCACTTGTTTTATATCTAACTGACTCAGGTTTGATCTCCAAGACTGCTTATGATTCCCCAAGCACTATCAGGAATGATCCCTAGGCAGAGCTAGGAATAGCCTTAAGCACTGATGGGACAAAATAAAGTTGCACATTCATATATTATTGGGCATTAGGCTACACGAGGCAGTTGTTCACTGCAAATCCTGCTCTGTGTTTAAGTAGTGCTGGGGGGTGTATCTGTGTTATGTGGTGCTGGGGACTTTGTGAACCTGTTCTTAAGTCCACTAATCTATCTTTCTGGCTGGTCTATTTTCATAAATTATATAACTCATTCTGTAACTATAACTTCTGAGCTATAAAACTTATTCAAGCTTTAATAATACTTTAGTGAAGAATTCAACCTTTAATTTTCTGTGAGAAAATAAGCCCAACTCTATAAAGTCATTGAGCTAACATGTTTCAGAGAATTTTGCCAACTCAACTTCTTCAGTTCTAGTCCATTTCCTTCCAGGATAAGACAGCTACTTCCTAAGTTAAAGGGGCAAGAGTTTCCTTAGGGGGTTTTAAACATTGAAGACTTTATTAGCACAGTGCAGCAGTTGCATCAACTTGCTTACAGTTTCAGTTTCATTAAAACTTTTTTAAGAAAGTAACCCATGGAATTACTATTCTCTTTATACATCTCTATTTTATAATGCGTGCATATGTGTATATATACATATATCTATATCTATCTATCTATATCTATCTATCTATCTATTTATCTACACCATATTTTCTGGCATATAAGATGACTGTTTAACCCATGAAAAGTTGAGGATCATCTTATACACTGATATACAGCATGCTAAAACTTACTCCAGGTTCAGGGATAAGTGATCTGCCCCCCTCTTACCGCCACACCCCATCCAGCTGCCAGGAGTCATTGCTCAGTCCTCTGCTTGTCCTGGTTAATCTTTCAGGGCACACAAAGGAGCTGAGATACCAAGTGCTCATGCCATCCAGTCGCCAAGTGTCATTGCTGATATACAGCTTTCTGGTGCCCAGTCTTCTGCTTGTCTTTATTCATCTTTCAGGGCACACAAAGGAGTTTAGTTATCGAGTGCTGCATCTCATCTAACCACCAGAATATGCAGATTTCCAGTGCTTAGTCCTTTATTCAGCTTTTATGGGACACAGAAGAGGCATTCTGTATCCCTCTAGTTGTCCTATTAATCACTGCATCCAGCCGGCTGCTCTTGGAGGAGCCCCCTCTCCCTGGTTTCAGTGTAAATTACAATTAAAAAAATCACAGTCACTCACTACAAATGACAAATGTAAAATGATTGTTGGCCCTCCAAAGTCTAGCTTTATTAAACATATCCTATTAACCTTTGAGGGTTCTACTCTTTTTCTCTTACATTTTTTTAAATTTCCATTTGGTGTGCGTTAAAAGAGAGGTAGTCTTATAAAGTGAATATAGCCCAAACCATATATATTTTTGAATATTTAAAATTCTAGACTTTATTATGGCAGAATTTGCAAGGAAATTTGCTTAATTTTGTGACTATCATGTAGTCTAGTTAATTTTATATTTTTTTCATTTATTTAAAGAAAATATATCACATAGTTGACACAATTGATCATAATACATTTGTTTCAGGAAGAATAAAGGCAAAGTTATTAAGAAAAATAGAAAGTCTAACGAGAAGGAAGAGAAAGAAAAAGTTCAATAGCAAGTATATTTTTGAAAATCATTGAATGACCAATTAACTCATTAAAGGTTCAGCAGAAGGTTTAATAAGCTTTTCTTCTCTCTCTCTCTCTCTCTCTCTCTCTCTCTCTCTCTCTCTCTCTCTCTCTCTCTCTGTCTCTGTCTCTCTGTATCTCTGTCTCTCTCTCTCTTAAAAATAGGCGTTAAAGAAGTACAGTAAAAATGGTGATAGAGTGGCAATTGTTGTTTGCATAGACCCAGAAAAATATGGGGGACATGAAAAGGAAAAGCCTTGGCCTAAATATAAGACCTTACCCCTGAAGTTTTCTGGCATAAGACCAATTCTAGGCTCCAGGCATACTAGGTTGTCCAACCCAAGTCATTGTCTGTAGTGTCAATAAACATTTATTTTTTCACATAGTCACTGTTGTTGGTGTCAGGTTTCTGTAGTCAAAGATCCTGGAATCTGTGCATATCCTTCATCGAAGTCAGAATGATGTGGAGCATCCTCCAATCTTACCTCACAATTAGAGGGCAATGCTGACAGCTATAGCAGGTTGTTGTTATTGTTAAGTCCTCCAGGTGCCAAGGAAAGTCTCCTTGGAGCAGGTAAATGCCAGAACAGTGGTAGGGTCCTCCCTGGTAGAGGATTGCTTCCAGATAATGTCACAGACAATTTTTCAAACTATATATTTTAATAGAAAAAGGAAGGGGTCATCTTATATGCCAGAAAATATGGTATATATTTATATATACATATATATAAGCTTTATACCTACATATATATATATGTATAAGCTTATATACATAGTTCAAGTTGCATTCTCTAATCCCAGGCATGTATGTGTTCTCTTTCCTGGCTGTTTAATGTTAACATTTTGGAAATTGTGACAGGTTCTTTTAAACTATTAGGCGAGAACTGAGTATTTGACAGACAAATAACCTATAAAATCACTTATTTTCTTATGCTACTTAACTTACACAGAAGTTTGAATCATTCCTTAAACTTTCCCAGGGTAAAAAGCAAACTATATCAATGCCAGATTATTGAAATTCAGGCAAAACAAGGAGTTTGCGAGATCATTAAAGCTTTCTCCTATGTACTTTGACTTTTTATTAAAATTCTGCATGGGAACAAGAGTGGAGGGAAGACAACATTGGTGGTTGGAATGCCCTTCATTCATTGTCACTATGTATCGTAAATAATTCTGTGTAATGAACTTCAGTCACAATAAAAAAATTTAAAAAAATCTGCAAGGGGTGATTTTTATAAATTTGAAAGTTTTATTTTGTCACTTAAGAATGTCAAAAGTAGGGGCCGGGCGGTGGTGCTACAGGTAAGGTGCCTGCCTTGCCTGTGCTAGCCTTGGACGGACCGTGGTTCGATCCCTCGGCATCCCATATGGTCCCCCAAGCCAGGAGCAACTTCTGAGCGCATAGCCAGGAGTAACCCCTGAGCATTACCGGGTGTGGCTCAAAAACAAAAAAAAAAACAAAACAACAAAAAAAAGTCAAAAGTAAACATTTCCCATTTTGGTATTATTTTCCTATTTGGACAATCAAGTTTAAATCAAGAGTATTTAAAATAGTTGGGGTGGGGGATAAAATTGGGAGCACAGCTTCAGCCTGTGACTTTGTCTTGTGACATCTAAAAAGTGGCTCCGAGCAGTCACATATGAGGAAATGTCCTCAAGTTGGGGCTTCTCAGAAACCGAATCTAGTAGAGAACAACAGTCCACAGCAAAGGGAGGTGGGGGAATAGGAGCCACTGAGAACAAATCAGCAGCAGGAGCAGTGGCAGCTTCTTGGGCTGAGAATCTATCTTTTCACTTTGGGAGCTGGTTGGCAGCTGGATGTGGTGGGGGGAATGTTCTGTTTCCTGAGGAGTTAAGAACTGAGGGTAAAAAGGATTAAATGGGGGAAAAATAATAGAAGGAGGGTGAGAGAGTGAAGGGTTGAATCTGTAAGGTGGTAAGTGAAGGGGAAAGATGGGGTTATATATAACAGGGGAAAGGGCAGTATACAACAGACATTATGTATGTTACAGACTTACATTAGACAGACATTGAGGTGGCCAACACATATACTCATGTGCACACATAGACAGACACTGTGGATCAATCCATGGGTTACAGTTGAGAAGCTGACCCAGGTGAAATGGGATAGAACACTTAAAAAATATAAAGCAGGCAAGTCTGATGAAAAAAGGTTTTCCATTTTCTAGGCCAATCTTGATTGGTAAGGGTAAACTTTACTGAAGAAAGGCTTCATGGTTTAGATTGTGTATAGAGCATTCTTAAAAACAATCATAATTTTTAATTCTAGAAAACTAAGTTATTATGGTAATGAGCACTGTAAGAAGAGTTCACACTATAAGATATTGTCTAGGTTCCTTTCCTAAAAGCAATCTAAAATCATGAGCATTATGGTATAATGGTAAACTACCTACAATTGAAAACAGATTATAATAACATACTCAATGAATGAGCTCTGTAACAGGAGTTCATGGCATGCAGTTGCATATTCCATTACTATCTGTGGACATAAACATTAGATTATATTAGCAGGCATAATCAAATAGAAAATGAACAGATTAGAATTTTTGTCATGACATTATCATAATGAGCCCTATATTCTGAGTCTAATATAGTATAGCATTTCAAAAGAAATTGGGTGACCAATCTATATCTTTAAGCACCACTGTGGACAAAAAGATCAAGGAGTTATTATAGGTATAGTAAAATTAAGGCATTAAAACTACTTATAGCGAGCACTATAGTGGGAGTCCATGGCTTCCAAATGCATTCTGCACCCATTTCTATGGATAGAAGCATTAGAACATTATTAAAGACATCTATAAAGAACAATAGATTGTACCCCTGCTCAATCTAAAAAGTGGTATACATTCTTGAAGGGAGAGTTTAATCCATTGACATTTAAGGAAACTATTGACAGAAAGTGCTATTGTGCTATTATATTGTTCAGGGTTGTTGTTGTTGTTGTTGTTGTTACAATTGAGGATTTGTTTCGTGTAATAGCTCTTTGGGTAGCTCATTAGGGTCAGTTTGGTTAGTGCAAATACTGCAAGTTCTTTTAGTTTGAGAATGTGTTTAACCCTCCCTCCCATGTAAATGAATTTCACTGGGTATTGGACTCTAGGCTGAAAGTTTCTTTTATTTGGTAGTTTTCAACTTCTTTCTTACCTGGATTGTTTCAAATGGAAGATCTGGTTTTATTCTTAAGTTGTTTCCTTTATACTTGAGAATTTTTCACTCTTACTGCTTTAAGGAGTCGATCTCTCTCTTTCTCTCTCTTTCTTTTTTTCTCTCTCTCTCCTCTCTGCCATTTGGATTACTAAATGCGTTAGTGTTGTTCTGGTATGGTCTATTTTGTTTGGCACTCTATTTGCCTCTTGGATTTGTAAATAAACTGTTTTTCCCAAGTTCTCTGCTATTATGTTCCTCATTACTTGTTCTTCCACTTTCCCGTTTTCTTCCTCTTCTGGATTTCCTATAATTCAGAGATTATTTATCTTGTCTTTGTTCATTAAGTACCTTACATTTTGTCTCTCCTTTCTTCTTTGACTTCTTTATCACTGCTGGCTTGTAATTTGTCTTCAAGTTTGTCTATGTGATTCTCCACCTGATTTTTAGTTTTAACATGTTTTTTAGTTACTTTAATTCCCTTTGTATGGATTCCCTCATCTTCTGAAAGAGTTCTTCTTTGAGTTGGTTGAATTGTTCATATATAGATTTCTTAATTTTGCAGGCTAGTGACTCTGATTTCCATGGATAAACCATTAAGTGTTGATTCTAGATCTTCATCTATAAGTTTTTGGTATTTGGAGATTTGTCAGGATTTCTCTCCATATCCCCCTCAGTAAATTTCTTCTTTAAATTCCCCATTGATCTTTGCATTTAGTGATTTGGAATGCTGGAGTATCAGTGTTGAAAGAAGTGCTAGATCCAATCTGTCAGGAAGTCTATGATATATATTGAAATGACTTCTCATGGATGCACTAGTGACTGAGCAGTTTGAGAAAGGGAGAACTGATGGGAAAGAATGGTAAGTAAGGCACTGGAACCCAAAAGGATACAGAGGGGACGTAGGAGAGGAGGCCCTATTCAAGCTTGGTATAGGGGATTAGGACTGGAGCCTACCTGTTCCTGCTCAGACACAGGCCTCACTGTCCCTAGGAAACAAAAATTCAGCAATAATGCTGGGACCAAGAAGGATATTGGGAAAGACCCAAAAAAAGACAGCCCAGTTTGCATTTTGTGGAACGGAGTAAGGAGTGAGGTTCCCTATTCCCTCCTGACACCAAGGTTCCCTATTCCCTCCTGACACCAACCTGGCTGGCCCCAAAGAGCAAATGACCAGTGATGGCACTGGAAGAAAGAGACTGAGGGGAGGCTGAAGAGGAGGCCTTGTTTGAGTTTGGTAGAGGGGATTAGGACTGGAGCCTCCCTGTTCCCAATCAGAAACAGGACTCACTAGAAATTTTTTATTTCTACCATTCAGGCTTATAAAATAAGGCATGCTGTTCAAAAAAAGAATAAGGATAGAGGTAGTACAATATCTTGTTTTGTTTCCAAACTTGCTCCAAGAATCTTCACAGTCCTATAAAAACATGTAAAATGTAAATGAACTGAAGGTTGCCCAGGAGATGGTTCTTTTGGTAAAGGTACCTGCCTTACAAGCCTGAGGCCCTGAGCCCAACTCAAATACTGCCACATTCACTTAGCCTAGACTGCAGCTCTGCTGTCAGGGACTGGCAGAACCAAAATAGAGTATGTGTATCTGGAACTCTACAATTCACTGTGCCCAGGCACTACAAATGAAGGAGAATTGTCAGTTGTGAGCTGTGCACAAGTATCAAAATCAAAACAGTGTGACCCCTGGTGAGCACTGCAGGAAAATATGAATTACAGCCAAACTTTTGGAATGCCAAGTCCTCCTAACAGCAACAAATAAAGATTTGAGGAGGGTTTGGATAACACCCAATGATGCTGATACTCAGAAGTTACTCCTCGCTCTTCCTCAAGAATTTTTTTTTTTGTTTTTTTTTTTTTTTGTTTGTTTTTGGGTCACACCCTGTGACACTCAGGGGTTACTCCTGGCTATGAGCTCAGAAGTTGCTCCTGGCTTCTTGGGGGACCATATGGGACGCCGGGGGATCGAACCGCGGTCCGTCCTAGGCTAGCGCAGGCAAGGCAGGCACCTTACCTCCAGCGCCACCGCCCGGCCCCTCTTCCTCAAGAATTACTCCAAGCAGTGGACTCAGAACTCCAATACCCTGGGTAATTTTCATAAGGTCTTCTTCGTGAACTCAGAGAGGGAGGAATCAAGACTATTCCCCTGTAGACTAAAATCAGTCCTTGGACCAATTTCTCAAGTCCACAAAGTCCTAGAGTTTGATCTTTTCTTTTTCTCATATGTTACCATGTCCTATTGGGATGCTAGGAAACCTGGCTACCTAAGACCCATGTTTGGACTTTATTGTGCCCAAAGCATTACCACTTCACCTGACAGCTATTTTGTTTGGTACCACACTGAATTTTGCTCAGAGATCTCACAAGTGAGACTTTGGGACACTATGTTGTGTGCAGGATTTGAAGCATGTTTTCACAACCTCCCTAACACTTCTATCACTCCATACACTGGAGATATTTAGTTGTTTATTCCTATCATTTCTACTCGAGGAATTAGGGCATTTTCACTCAATTTGTTGCCATCGCATTCTCCTTCCATTGTATCAGTTAGGCTTTCTGTTAGTGAATTTAGGATTGATAGCCTGAAGTGAACTTCAGAGGAGGTTCTGTCTCCTAAATGTGACCCTCACATTGGGTGTTATCACACTGGTATTGTGAGTACACAGACTATATTGGGCTCTTGATACATCCCAATTTTCTGGCTTCTCCTGAGAGACAGTATTTTATACCAAAAAAACTTTGGAAGATGAAGTTTAGTGGCCTGACTTGCCCTCTGCTTAGCTCAGGTTCCAGAGCTGAGGTTGAGGCCAGCTGAGAAAATGGCTCTAACCAAGATCTAAGCAACATGTGGCCCCATCCCCACTGTATCTCCAAGTACTCACATACTCACTTCTCTACTACATATACCATAGGTTTGTGCCACAGAATTTGGAATGAGAAATAGAAAGTTAAATTACATAAAAGCTTCCCCATACCCCATCCAAGTTTGAGCCCAATTTAGTTGAGAGTCATTGGGGATTCTATGTCCTTCCATGTCATTGTCCTTTTCTAGGGACAATTAGAAAATAACTTTGTCAATAGGATTTCAAAAAGGATACAAGAAACATCATAAAGCCTTGCTATTCTGCAACTGAGAAAGTATGAGAGGGAACATGACTGCACCCCTGACAAGAGGCACAAGAAGAACAGAAGAGGAAGAGGCCAGAATACCCCTGCTGTCCAAGACTGCTAGAAGCCCAAGGCAGTAAGTGCTTCCCTGTGTGGCTTTCCAGAAAAGGGGAGGGAATTGCACCCAGAACTAGTTCCTCAGATGCCAATGCTCTGCTCAGTCTGAGATAGGGAAAACTCTCAGTGTATTTTCTGTTTCTCAGGTGAATTTGGCCTTTGGCACTGAATTAGAACCAGTTGTGCTGAAGTGGCCTATGGCCACCTGCTTGGTGGGCCACCTAAAGAAACCAGTTTGCATCTCTTCTTTCATCCATCATACATCTTGTGGGATTACATTGTGACCTGTCATATGAATCTTCCAGCAGTGGCACTTCTGCTTAAGCAAATCCCTCCATTGGAAAGCTGAGCTAGTTGCTAAAATGAACAAATTTGGGGAGGATATATGGAGCCCTTCTTGATTCTTCTCATCCTCCTGGGCCTGATGAGAGGGACTGGAGGACACAGCGAATGAGCCTCAACATGGTAAGAGAACCCTGGAGACAAGGATGCCATGGTGCTGCTGATGGGTCTTTCAGAATGTACTCCATTTTCTCCTTGTTCTCTGATGTAATGAAGGGGTCTGCCCTTTGTTATAGCTCCAAGCATGACCTCAGGATACCTGCTCTTTCTTACTGTTCTCATTCTCCCTTGTCCTTGTCTGCTCTGCCATTCTCATATCCTTAATGCACCTGTTCTGCTCCACTGGGGCACTGCTCTCCCCATAGGATCAATGTCTAGGAAGGCAGTGCAGCCCCCAGTGCCATCCTTCTCCAGCTGTATTGCCTTTCAATTGTATGCTGTGGCTCTTGTTCCTCATCAGCCTCTTTCTGCTGCCTTCTACCATGCTTCTTTGAATAAAGAATTTTGGATGATCTTTGGTTTGTTTTGCCTTCCTCTCCCTATTCCATGAGGAAAGAAATAAAAGAGAAAGCTGAGAGCCCTATTTGCACAATAGAACATGATTCCACAAAGGACAGTCTGTTAAGATGCTGACTGACCCACCTTGGTCTTTGAGTGTGAGTCAGGGAATATGCAGGAACTGATGGCAGCAAAAGTTGCACTGCTGCAGGTGGATATAAAGAAGGTAACTCCCCCTCCAGCATGGCGGGAAGTGGAAAGTACCACTGAAGGGCTAGAATTATGTGCTCATGGGGGCCAGTGCCAGAGAGAGAACTAAGGCAGTTCCATCAGGAGATTGAGAAAGGAGATGCCAGGGTCTTTATGATATAAAGGCCTGGAGCCAATTATCAAGGATGAGGCAATAGGACAGATGCTGGAAAGAGATGGGGAGAGATGGTATCAGCCATGTGCTAACATGAACTTTACCACACACTATTCACACAGCAGCATTGGGACTCAGGAGATTTAAACCAGAGTGGAGAGGTTCCAAGGAGGTGGGAGGATGATGCATGGAGTTAGTGGCCTTCAGACAGACCACAGCTTAATCCCTTATGTCTTGAGAGAAATTTCATCAGGACTTGCACAGGGAACTAACTGACTATCCCATGTCCTGTTTGCCTTGACCTTGTGAGTGTCCTTGCATGTCCCAATTCAGGATCATACTATCACTGCTGCTCATCCTCACCAGCATTTTGCTCACAGGTGAAAGAGCAGGACTTGCAGGTTCTGTCTCTGAACCAGCAGCAGTTCAACAATCTCCACCAGCTGTAGCAGTGCATGGCCAAATTTTAGAATCACCTGTCTAGTTATCATGAAACGAGAGCACAGAATGAGCAGCTGCAGCAACAGGTGCTCCAACAGAGCCATCTCCTAGATGAGATGCAGCAACAGAAAGAAAAAGACAAAGAAAATATCCAGCAACTGGAAAAGGAGCTCAGGAAGACCCAAGTGAGAGAGAGGCCCTGGGCTGTTGGGCAGATAGGCCTGGAGCTGGCTTCCTCCCTTGAGTCCTATGACCTTATTTCCTCACCTGTCGGATCTCCTACAAAGGAGATAAACTAGCAGCTCCAAGTCCAGATCAATGATGTAAAAAGTGAGTTTCAGGCTCCCAGAGAGTATGACCACCTTTAGGAGGGAGAGGCTGAGGCTATGCAAGGAGCCCCATTCTGCTCTAGCTCCTTGATTTTCTGACACCAGGGAAGGCAAAGCAAAATAACAAGGAGAGTGAGGAGGTGGTCACTGTAGTGGACAAAATTACAGTAGATGAAAAAGTGGATGTGGCACCAATGAGCAGATGGAAAAGCATCAAAACACTTCAGCCTGGCAGGATACCTTTGGCAGGTCACAAAGGCCAACATAGGCTTGACATCCCATTCTGTATTCCTGGGTCAAACACTCTAAACTCTTGATTTCTCTCCCTTCATTTTCTCCTTGTAACATGTGTCCCACTTCTACCTCCACCACCTTCTTCTTAAAATCCTGTCTACGCTGTTTGATGCCTGGGAGGGATTATCCTTCCTAAGGACACGTCACAAGAAAATTCCATCCTGCCTCTTTCCCCAGATGGAAATGCCAGTTTATGTCACCATAAAAATGCCTGAAGAGATAGAAGAACAGAGCACAAAGTGTGAGGACATGACAAGGCCAGTGTCACAGCTCTGCATGGAGCAAGAAGCTTCAGCCCCAGACACCTAAATCCACAATCTCACCAAGGAAGTCCCCCTGGTCCACAAACAATATGTAGGCCAGGGATGGGTGTCTTATTTCTATCATATACCATTTTTGCATCGGTTCCATGGAAACAACAAACCAAATATCTCAGATATCGAATGCCAACCCTAGCATCCATTCTGCCTTGCATCATCATCTTTCCCATCCTCCACCTTTTTTCTTCTTTTTTTTTCTTGTCTACCATCCTTACCACCATTCTCCTTCCCAACATCCAAATACGCACCCTATTCTCTGGAACCACCCTAATTTTTTCATCTCTCCTCCTTTCCATTCTTTTACAACCCTGCCTGTTTTGTACAGGTGTTGACCACACACACCATTTTCAGATACCCTGCACCTAAATCATAGATGGTAGCAAGTTATTTCTAACTCAGATCTATTGATAAGAAGAAAGAGAGGCAGGGGGGGATTTAATTTTATATACTATTATCCCTGATTATTCCCAGTTCATTAATAAATTGAAGTTAACCAACCTAAAGCTGGTATTATTTTTAGCAACCTTTGAATCTTACAAGATGGTCTAGCTTATCAAATTCTATTGTTCTTATTTTTTTATGTTGCATGACTGGAGGCATCTGATGTTATATTTTTGGTCACATGTAGCTTCATTACACTACACTCATTTTTATGTATTTGGAATAGCTAATATAAATATGTCCAAAAGTAATGACATTTTAAAGAAAACCCTCTGTGAAAAATAAATGCATCAAAACCTGCATGTTAACTTACAGTACACTTAAAGCACTTAAGCTTTAGACAGGTAGAAAGTTCTTGATATTTTAGGAGTGCATATAAATGCTAGTTATTATAAGTTTCTCTAGTGTTCTGAGTTCATGTTAGAACCAGTTATAGGAATTGTTTAGCTTGTTATTTTTACCCTCATATGCACCAGTAGTGCCATGTAGCATTGTTCCTTTCTGTATAGGCACATTAAAATGAGCGAAATCTTACATATGCAAACAATTTCTTATCTAATAGAGATAGGAGCACATACATTTTATATTGTAGGGGGCCTTATACCCTGAACACTTGTCATAGTAATTTGGCTTAGGCTTCAGAAGAAGGGACATTGACCATTCACTCCTGAGTCTTGGACCCCATCTATGGAAAGAGCATGGTTTTCTACATCAGTACCAGGAACCAAACTTCTACCAGGGAAGACCCTACTGCTGCCACAGCATTGACTTACTTCATATTGGGGTTCATATGACACTCTGACAACTTAGTAACAGCAACAGCCCGCTTTCAGGGCTGGGTTCTGCCATGGCATGAAACAAGTCCACCAGATGTATCTGTTGACTTTCCTGATGCAGTAAGCTAATATTTTCCCCAAGAAATATTTTAGTTAGCAGGCCCGTTGGTGGATGTTAATTATACCCCCTATGTGGGTTACTGGTAATATTTCTGAAATTCAAGACATGATAGTGACATTACAATTCCTTTCTTACTCCCTGGCTTTGTCTCCCTTGCAAAACTACAGGCCAAAATTTGGCCTCAGTCAATGTATCCTCAGGGAAATTTTCAGCACCAAAAAGCTGGTTTTCTACATCTAAATTTGCAACTCAAACACCAGTTGAGCCAGCTACCTGCAACCTGCTTCAGCTTCCAGGTGGTAAACAAATAGTTTTCTAACTTACTTGCTTTTGCTATTCTGGCCAGCTGCAAATTTGTAGCAAAACAAGTTTCTCATCCTTTGTCATAAGAACCTCCTTTCTAAACTAGAAAAACCCCTTCTCCTTATGTTATTTCCTCCCTTTTAGCTCGTTATTATTTTCACCTGTATTGGCTAGTTTTTGATATGTATATTTTAGGGCCTGCCTTTTGTCAAGGCAAAATTCCTTTCATACCAGATTTGTATATATTTACCAACATGGGAGAGTAAAAAATTGTTTCATGTTTATTGAAGACACGGGTCCCCATACAACCTATTTTGTGTGGTTTCATTGTTTCATTTTTTTGGCTGCTGTGTTACCTGTTTTCCTCTCATGAAGGATTTGCGCCCCACTAGAGATGCTGAGATGCTGAGATGCAAGAGTCCTGCAGCAGGGTTCTCTGCATGGCACCTTATGGTGAAATGAAACCAGAAGTCGCTCTGCTTCACCCTGACTTTGACATAGGACCTGTCTGGAAAACAGGATCTCTAACTATAGAAACCTGACAGCAACAACTGTGATTGTGAAGAGCTTTTACTGGGACTACAGAGAAAGACTTTGGGATTAGAAAACTTCGCATGCCTGGAGCCTGTAGTTGGTCTTATGCCAAGAAACTTCATGGGTAAGTATTCCCTGTTTTTATGCAAAGGTTTTTCCTTTCTATTTTCCCCAAATTTTGCTGTACCTATGAAAACAACAACTGCCATATACACACCTTTTAATTGATTTTTTTATCTCTTATCTTTAAAAAAAAACAGCTTACTAAACCTTCTGCTAATGTATTAATGACTTTATTGGAGATACAATAATTTCCACAAATATACTTGCTATGGAGCTTTCTCTTCTTTCTTTTTTCTTCTCTTCCATTTTATTTATTTATTTATTTATTTATTTATTTATTTATTTATTTTGCTGTGTCCCACATGTTCTGATAGTTTGTCTCCATTGTCATTTGTTTTCAGGAAAGTTTTGATTTCCTTTTTGATTTCATCTTGGACCCACTGGTTATTCAGTATGAGGCTATTTAACTTCCAGGTGTTAAAGTTTTTCTTCTGTGTCCCTTTGTAGTTCACATATAATATCAGGGCCTTGTGGTCAGCGAAGGTATCCTGCAAAATTTCTATCCTCTTGATATTATGGAGGTATGTTTTATGTGCTAGCATGTAGTCTATCCTGGAGAATGTCCCATGTACATTAGAGAAGAATGTGTATCCAGGCTTCTGGGGGTGGAGTGTCCTGTATATATCTACTAGGCCTCTTTCTTCCATTTCTCTTTTCAGGTCTAGTATATTCTTGGTGGGTTTAGTCTGGTTGACCTGTCAAGTGTTGACAATGCTGTGTTGAGGTCTCCCACAATTATTGTGCTATTATTGATATTATTTTTCAGATTTGTCAAAAATTTTATTAAATATTTTGCTGGTCCCTCATTTTGGTGCATATATGTTTATGAGAGCGATTTCTTCCTGCTGTATGTATCCCTTGATTAATACAAAATTTCCATCTTTGTCCCTTACAACTTTCCTAAGTATAAAGTTTGCATCATCTGATATTAGTATGGCCACTCCAGCTTTTTTATGAGTGTTGTTTGCTTGGATGATTTTTCTCCAGCCTTTTATTTTGAGTCTATATTTGTTCTGACTATTCAGGTGCATTTCTTGTAGGCAGCAGAAGGTTGGATTGAGTTTTTTGATCCATTTAGCCACTTTGTGTCTCTTAACTGGTGCATTTAGTCCATTGACATTGAGAGAAAGAATTGTCCTGAGAGTTAGTGCCATATTTATATCAAAGTTTGGTTTGTCTGTTGGCCAGTCTTGTCTTAAAGTAGGCCATTCAGTTTTTCTTTTAAGAATGGTTTTGAGTCTGTAAAGTTTCTGAGCTGTTGTTTGTCTGTGAAACCATGTATTGTTCCTTCAAGCCTGAAAGTGAGTTTTGCTGGGTGCAGTATTCTAGGCAAAGCATTTATTTCATTGAGTTTTGTCACTATGTCCCACCACTGCTTTCTGGCCTTGAGTGTCTCCAGTGACAGGTCTGCAGTAAATCTCAAGGATGTTCCCTTGAATGTAATTTCTCTTTTTGATCTTGCTGCTTTCAGAATTCTGTCTCTATCCATGGGATTCATCATTGTGACTAGGATGTGTCTTGGGGTGTTTTTTCTGGGGTCTCTTTTAGTTGGTACTCTTCAGGCATGCAGGATTTGATCACATGTATTCTTTAGCTCTGGTAGTTTCTCTTTAATGATGTTCTTGATTATTGATTCTTCCTGGAGATTTTCTTCCTGAGCCTCTGGGACTCCAATGATTCTTAAGTTGTTTCTGTTGAGCTTATTATAGACTTCTATTTTCAACTGTTCCCATTCTTTGAGTAATTTTTCCATTGTTTGATCATTTGCTTTAAGGCTTTTTTCCAATTTCTTCTGCTGTATGGAATTGTTATTTATCTCATCTTCCAGTGTAGTAATTCTATCCTCAGCTGCCATTAACCCATGGGAAAGCTCAACCATGTTTTTCTTTAATTCATCTACTGAGTTTTTCAGACCTGATATTTGACCTGAAATTTCAGTTTGGAGTTTTCTGATTTCTATCTTCATATTCTCTTGATTCTTATTAGTGTTCTCTTCTATATTTTCTTTGAGTTCTTTGAACATCTTCCATATGGCTACTCTAAACTCCTTATCTGAGAGACTGACTATTTGGTTGGTCATGTTCAAGTCATCAGAGTTGCCATCATCATTCTCTATGTCTGGCGCTGGCCTGCATTGTTTCTCCATTGTCACACTTGTATTGTGGTTTTTTCTACATGTTGTGATTGTATTCATTGGCTAAATGATGTGTACAGCAGCAAGGCAGAGCGGCTGTGCTCTTCTGGCTCCTCCCTTTGTGGGCGTGTAAACTCACTTCCAGGGAAGGCTCCAGGGAAGGTGAGCCATCTGCAGATGAAGCCACACACAGGATGAAATCAGGCCAAAAATGCAGCACAGCACAGAAGTCAGGCAGATAGGGGTGCTTGCATCTGAGTTCCAGCAGAGTTCAGCGGCTTCCCCTTTCTGGGCTTGTAAACTCACCTCCGGGGAAGGCTCCAGGGAATGCGAGCCGTCTGCAAATGAGCCACACACAGGATGAAATCAGGTCAAAAATGCAGCACAGCACAGAAGACAGGCAGATAGGGGTGCTGGCATCTGAGTTCCCAAAATCCTTTAGAACTTTAATCCTACTCTGAAATGGGTAATCCCCTCAGATGGTTGGGGCTTCCCATCCTCTTACTGACAAAGGTGAAAGAGCTTGAAGCCTCCAAAACCTTCACTGTGATCACCAGGGTCACCCAGAAAATTGACATTCACCTCTGAAGCAGGCAGGATCACCGGCAAGAATGCTGATGAAATCCAGTCTCAGGCAGCTGAAAACAGCATGACCCAAGATGGCTTCTGCACCCTTCTGACTCCTGGCAGAAATCAGCAGGAATCAGTTTGTGTATGTCCCGACCCGCCTCTGAAGCAGGCAGGATTGCTGGCAGGAACACAGATGAAATCCAGTCTCAGGCAGCTCTGAAGTAGGCAGGATCACCCCTCTTCCATTTTTTTTTTAGTTTTTCTATTTTTTTTTCTATTTTTCTCAATAACTTCACTTTACCTTGTCTTGCAACAAATGTATTATGATCAGTTATGTCAACTATGTGATGCATTTTCTTTAAATAAAAATAATTTTTAAAAGGCCAGAGTAAAAACAAAACAAAACAAAACAAAATGGGGCCAGAGCAGTGGCGCTAGAGGTAAGACATCTGCCTTGCAAGCGCTAGCCTAGGACGGACCGCGGTTCGATCCCCTGGCATCCCATATAGTCCCCCCAAGCCAAGAGTGATTTCTGAGTGCATAGCCAGGAGTAACCCCTGAATGTCAATGGGTGTGGCCCCAAAACAGAACAAAACAAAACAAAATAAAAAGGCCAGAGTATGTCTAAAACAGACTATTGTGCTTCAAAAGCCAGAATTTTAAACCCAAACTTAGCCACCTAGTGTCCCACTCTCACATAAATTGTGAGGTTTTCTTCTAGACTGTCATGTATTTGGTGATATGGAATAAAAAACCCTGTCCCAACATGAAAAATGTGACAATAGAAGGAAAGGAAAAATGTCAGGAGGAGAACTCACTGTAAAAATGAGGTTCCTGAAGCAGAAAGAGTCTGAAGGCATCACCATGAAAGACGGTAACTAAGTTATTGGGAAATAATGAAGTAGTGTAACCCCTACTTCAACTTCCTTCTATCTCTCCTGGAGAGGAAGACCAGCCCACTTCTGGGAAGGGTATAGGGTAGGTAACAAAGGGGTTGCCTCATGGGTAGATAGGGGGATTCAGAGAGGATTTAGCAAGAAGCCTCAGGAGAGGAAGCATCATGGAGACAGGTTTGATATGTAAGGCAGCTGTGGAGAGGCTGCTTAAAAGGTTAGCTTAGAAGCCACACATGGTGGCTAGGGCATATTATTAATAAAGTTTCAACTCCTGAAACCTAACTTCTGTGGGTCATTTCCTCCCCGCTACTCTGAGACCTGAAGGCTGGAAGGGGATGCAGGCACCTGGCCCACCCAAGAAAGACCTCACCATCCATCCACCATCATCCACCGCCATCAAGGATTCATATTAATTTAATTAATTCAACTAAGTAGAAAGCAGGAGAAGAATATTATAGCAGAAGGAGGTCAATCTAAGGAGTGGTAAATCTAAGAATAGCAGCAGGATAACTGCTACCCAACCTCTCTCATAGGGCACTGGCTTTATATCAAGTATATATTCCTATATATCATGTGATATATTCCCAATACAGGAAATTCTAATTGAACAGTCCAAGGCTACTTCTATATTTGAAACTGGCCTGGTCTGATCCGCAGACACCATATACTACCCAAAGCACACAAAATAGAGGACTATTCAAAATATTCAGGGAACTAAATCTTTTGCAACAAAAATTCTAAAACTGAAACAGTGACTTTAATTCCTAAGGGAGAAGCATGAGATTCAGTGTTTTAAATCCAAGGCACAGTTAAAGAGGCATTGTGATAATACATTCTTTTATTTATAAACTTGGACGAGAATTTCTAGTCTTCTACACAAAACTAGAATTGGAGTCTAAAAAGGTTTCTAGCTTCAAAAAGAGATAAGGAGAGAGCTTGGACTTTGAAGAACAAGTAAATGGTGACTGCAAGATTTGATTGCTTGCTTGCTGGTTTGGGGGCTATAACCAGAGACACTCAGGGTTACTCCTAGCACTGCACTCAGAAATTACTCCTGACAGGTGCAAAGGACCATGTTGGATGCTGGAGATTGAACTTGAGTTGGCCAGCTGTGTGCAAGGCAAATGGCCTACCTGCTGTCCTATTGCTCTGGCCTCTCTGTAAGCCCTGTTATGTATCAGCTTTATCACCAGAAACAAGTCATTTCACTCAGCAGATCCCAGTTTCCTCATTGCTGGAAAATACTTATACCTCTGTTTTGGTGTGAGTCTTATATAAATAATGTTCAACTGTCTTAGCTTCATTGCTGTAGTTCTTTGTCTTAACGTGAGTCTCAGTAGTAGGATTTGTATACACTAAGCTCAGAATTCCATGAACCACGCTTTTGTTATATCACATGGCTATCTTCCTAGACAGATTAAAAAACTATCTATCACCACATATAAACATGATCCCTGACTTTGGCAAATAATAATAAAACTGCATATCTGCTATAAATACATTTTCCTACTGCATTGCCTGCATTAGTACCCAACAGAATCTCTGGGTCTGATCTTTTTACCCAACTACAATGAAATTAATCCCTGGGCTTCATTGTTTTTCATGCATTTTTTGATCACTCACTTGAAGCTGAAAATTGTTATGCCAACCATTTTTATTATAGAATATCTTTCCTAATCCGTGAATTATAAAAATACTCCCTAGTCTTGAGTTGATGAGTCTGGGTTTGAGATTTGGGGAGCACTTTTATCTGAGTTACTGAATATTTGAGTTGCTCTCTGCCCCAAGATATAAACCCAAAATCTCAAAGGTAAAGCTATATGTAAACTTATTTAATACATATATGGTAACTAGTCTCAAAAGTGGGTAACAAAATCAAAAAATTACCCCAAAACAGGGGTATTATGTAAGCTAGTGTGTGAAACACAGCAGAGCAGCAGAGGCTACTAAACATTAAGACAGTTTTGGGATTTTTTTTTGGACAAAAGTTTTAAAACAATACTCTCGTTTTCCATCAACGATTCCAAAGCAATTTCCAGCAGCTTCTTCCTGTTGACAAATGTGTCTTGGTTATATAAAGAAAATTAAACCTGACCTTTCTGGTATTTTTCCAGCTATGCCTACCCCCCACCTCCAGTAGTTGTTGGCCTTAGAATCTTAAGACCTGGACTCAGTGGGTAGAACAGCATTGGAAAACTGATGCAGAGAAAACATCCAAGGCCAAGCAACAGCTGAAATCCAACTGAAATACCAAGATTTACCAGGCTACACTACAGGAATCAAGCCATAAGGAGGCAGGAGGTATTGTGGGCAGATCTGAACCATGGAAGTACAAGGAAATTTTGTGAAATGCTTAGCACTTATGCTGAAAGGCCTTCCTACTTCAAAAACAGAAATCCTCCCTATTATAAGCTCTGTTTTCTCTGCCTGGCAATTTGCTCCTCTCTGAGTTTTGCTGAGAATCTACATTGAAAGTCAAACCAAACTAAAACAAAAACCCAAAGTACCCCTTTCATTTGAAGTTACACCACTGATTCCCCATTGAGGCCAACAGATAACTGCTACCCTTAAAAGAAAGAAAATTGTTATATTTTTATTTATGAAAGTACTAATGTACAGTTTTTAAAATCCGAAACTTTCACATATTATTAGTTTGTGATGTTGGCATGGGTACATAAGACTAATGGGAAGGTATTAGTATTCCTCCTGAGATATCCTGGTCAGCCAATTTTCACTGAAATGTATATGAATTTTTCCCCTTAAGTTCAGATCAGGACTGCCTGAAGTGCAAGAACCTAAGAAACATGGATTTAGTAGGTTTGCAACCCAGGCTTTCTCCAGTGACAAGAGGAACATTATCAATAGACTTTTCCTCCACAGCCATTACACTGGAGAACTAAGATGGCTGAAAGGCATTCACTGAAGGAATGGGATCTCATCCTAGGGAAGCTTTAAGGCAAAACAAAAAATGATTTGTCACTTCCTGAATTCATAGTATCTGATTTTATCTACCCTAGAATAACTTTCCTAAAATGGAAAATGGAACATTTAGAAGTGGGCTGACCCTGAGAATGCTTTTAATTGTCATATAAATAATAGGCACATACCACACATCTATTACTTAAAAATACCCCAATCTGCCACCATCCATATACCTATTTTCATTGTTATGTGCATTATTATATACCCTCTGTGCTATTTCATTTTCAACAGATAAATAAAGGTTCTATTGGCCTAGATTTTTATATTCACAACTAATAATAATAATTTTAAGAAGAGCAGGAAGTTATTTTAATGAAAATCTTATTCATCCAGAAATCTAAATATGTCAAAACAGTATTAGGTACCAGCTCCCAACTTCACTTGCAAAAGTTGACCCGCTGACTGTGTTCTAGTCGGCCAAGGACTAGCTGTGAGAACTTTTTCCACCAGTTGCAAAACCTCTGGAAACCTTTCTTTCTGTTTCTATACAATGGGGATACTGCCAATGTCTGCGGCTGAGGTTGTTGGGAAGAATAACGGTGTTTATATCTGTTAATACTCAGAACAGAGCCTAGCAGAGAGCAAGCTCAGGCATTGGGGATGAGGACAGTGATTTTACTTCTTTTTAGTGCTAAGACTTCCTGTGTTCAGGAACAATGAATTACAAAACCAAATAGCCATGAAATGAAGGAAACTTTTTTTCTAACACTGGGAATGGCTTTTCAATACATATTTGACTTTAAAACTTGTCTGACTAGAAGACCCACACATACTAGAAATTAGTAAACAAAGACTCTCCCTTCTTAGGGCTTTGTAGTTTGCCTATTAAAGTCCCTTTTCAGGTTCCTAGGGACAGTTTGGAGGATCAACAACGCCTCTTCACTTACATGCTGGCATTTTTTTGCTGAGACACTGAGCCCTCTCAGTGAACAGACTGGCAAGTAATCACCAAGGATTCTTTCAGAAACCTGTGTTTATTAATGCACCTTCATCTTCAGTTCAGAATGTTTTTAATCTTGTAAATCAGTAACCAACCAAGGTGATTGCTGCTGATTTTAAATACTTCATGTTGTTTTTAATGGGTTTTACAGAGCTAGGATCTGATGAGCATACATGTAATAAAAACACATCCTTCTATCAGTTTTTTTTTCTTAAACACATTTTCCTTGTACGATTTGGCAAAAAGACAGATACTTATAGAGTAAGTTCTTTTGCTGTTTATATTTCTCCTGGCACAGCTCCAAAGAGCATTTAGCAGTGTATTAATCAGCCAGAATGTGAGCTCAATAGACCACTGCATTTTCCTACCGCACCTGAGAACTCTAGTGGAATACTCAGCACTCCTGTTGAGCCAGGAAGATATTTTCAATGTATATTGAATTCATGGATTGTTTATTACCGATTTTTCTTCCAGGTGAAGGCAAAGATCGCTAGCAGGACTTCTTAGTCCTGGGAATATGGGAAAAAGAGAATGGTTTTGCCCCTGACATCAGGGAGGAAATAAAGAGTTCTCTCTTACTCATATTACATCATAGAAATAATGTCCAATAGAATTTCCAATACATTTATGAGCTTAGTATAGAAAAGACAATGACTCAGTTTTTGTGATTAGTTATCTTCTCTTTGGTGATGAATTTAAATAGGGGTGGTGGGGGCAAGCTAGACTGAAATCATGCTGCTTAGCTTAAAAAAAAGAAACAAAAGGATTTTAGATAATTTTATACAAGAAAATCTAAGGAGTCAATATATCTTTATTAATTTTTTATGCAGAACTGGGAAATGTTTAAATAAATCTAGTCAAACTTTTCTCAACTTTTGGATTCTATGTTTTCAGGTTTTCCAAGGAAAGTTTGTTTCCTTGACTTGCTAGTTCTTCTTGCAGACTCTATGGAATAAGCTGAAATTGTGAGTTGCCAGCTCTCAATTACACAAGAGGAGGGAATGTTGATATCAGAAGCACTGAGGCTGAAGCAATTGCTTCAAGAATATGCAGTCAACAACTTTGCCTTCAGGAGGGCATTTACGTACCATCGTGTATGGGTAAACTCAGCTCCAGCATGCATAATTCTAGAAGGAATATTTGACTTTTGACAACCTTGACATATCAGCAAAATTAAGTTTCTTAAATGAGCATTTAATGAGCCTCTATTTACAGAGTATGTATATATATGTGTGTGCATGTATACGTGTGTATGTGTATGAAGGACTTTAGCATGCCAACTATGTTATGCAGTGAATAACTTATGTGGTTAACAAACTGTCCCCAAACTTTTGGGCATACTTTTTCCTTGAAGGTATGTTTTGCATACAAGAAAGGCTCATAGATTTGTATATTTTATCTGACTTTGTTTCATTCTCAGAAATATGAGGAGTTTATTCCCTGGAGCCTATTTATAATGATGCTTCAGGTTCAGCTGTGTGTCCTCTCTGGCTTTCCTCCTGAAGCAGAGAAGCATTTGCACAGAGCACACCAGGTGTTACTTTCATATTCCCAGACATACTAGAATATATTAACACAAACACTAAATCAAAACATAACAAAATTAATGATCATTGCCAGGGTATCTAGACCAAACTCCTTATTACTACACATGATTTGCATTCATGGTGTCTCTGTTCTCATTGTCCACATCATTAGACAATTGATACTAATATTAATCAGTCTTTTAACTAGTAGTTGATGTTCACATAAATTATATATAGTAAAATTTATCTCATTTAGTCAGTATCATGTCATCCATTTCCTCTGGCTTGTTAGATAATGACAAATCCAAAGACTGTGTTCTTGGGGTTTCATTTGCTGGCCTAGATCCAAACAAAACTCATTCTTGCTGGTCTGTGCCCCAATTTCATGCATGTGAGCTAAAGCACATGACAACCATTAGTCATTCCCATTTCTTCACCTTCCTCCCCCTTGGATTATCTGGAAGCAAATTCACTAAAGGAAACTGGTTAGACTCTTTTGTGAAACTGAAGTATATAGGCAAAGTTTTCCAAAAGATATAAAATTGCTGAAGGACATAACGTTCTTGAACATTTCTATTTCCTTTTTGTTTGTTTGTTTGTTTTTATTTTTGAGCCATATGTGGCAATGCTCAGGTTTTACTCTGGCTCTGCACTCAGGAATTACTCCTACTGGTTTTCAAGGAACCATATAGAATATCAGGGATCAAATCCTGGTTAGAAGTATGCAAGATAAACACCCTACCTGCTGTACTATTAGTGCGCCTCCTTTATTCCCTTTTAATTGTCTTCATCATTTAAATAGCATATATATACATATATATATATATACAGATTTGTTAGAAAAACATTCATTGTCTGTCACTTTTTAAATTCTTCTATTAGTTGCTGCATTCTTTTATTGGGCATGAATGCAGATGTTTCTACATAAAATATTATCTTTCTAATTATACTTTCTTGAGTTTTGGGCATGGTAATCAAGCAAAAAAGAATGTATACTTTTCTAAAATGCTATGGGTTGGGAAATTATCCAGCTTAAAGCAAACTGCCAAAGAAAAAATATCCAGTATACAAAAACTGTGAAGTGAATATGTTTTGTTTTCTTGAGGAATGAAGTATAAATAAATGAACTGCATTCAAATTTCTCAGTAACTGAGTGTTTTTACTCTCCTTCCAAAGGGATGGCAAGTTTTTCTGTTACAAAGGTAAGTTAGGAGTGAGGAAGATACTGTTTATCCATTGAAAAAATATGGAAAGTTGTTTTCTCTGAAGTATATATGAGCAAATGCAAAATGACATTTCTGAGAAAGTTTAGAAATAACAAGAACATGATATTGATTAATCACTGGTCAAAAGAGATGGGGAGGGTTCCCAAGAGTTAAGAAGATTTATTAATCAACAGGGGAAGTAGATATTGCTATTTTTTATAATCAGAATCTTGTCCATTATTTCACCAAGGAAGCAGAAGAGAGATATCACATTAGTTTATTCCCACGTTAGTTTCAGGAAAACTGGGTAAAGTAATACCAACTGTTCTTGTCTCATAATCCGTCAAATACTTAGACCTCTGAAGATATTGTGCATTTTTATTGCCCAGCATATCTGTCAGAAAAGTTCAGAAATTAAGTAAGAAGATGAAATTAAAATGAATGATTTACAGCTTGCTAAAATATTTTAGATAAATAAATAGTAGGACAAGATATTAAATAGTACATTAAATTATCTTGGGATATGTAGAGTTCATGTGTGCCTGTTGCTCTATTATTTTTCCAAAGAAGTTAACTTACAAAGGAGTGAATATATAGTCAATTTTTGGATACCTAAAGATACCTAGGAAGCCTACCACAAACCTGATTGCATCAAAAATTTCTGCAGGGTTTTCATTCCTATTTTTTTCCAGTTCAACTGACTTCCATTGCAACCAGTATAAACCTCATGAGTATGAGCCTTTTGCTGGACATAGCATAACCAGAACCAAGTTCTGACCACAAGATTGTTCAGATTATAATGGGGATTGTGGACTTTTCTACAAGGACGAGAGAGATCCTTGAATATGATAAGCCCCAATAAGTACCTCAGAGGACTTGTTTTCTCTCATGAGAAAAACTCATAGGATTGAGGGACAAATACCAAAGCCAAAGAGAGACTATAAAAAATTTTATGTGAGCAGCAAGCATTTATACTTAAACGAAGAGGCCAGAAGAGAAACTAAATGACACAAAATGTGTTGTGCTATAGAAGCTATAGGAGGTTTGATATTGATAAATATATGTCCATAGGAAGGATAGGAAAGAAGATACAGGCAAGAAAGGCAGAGACTAGATAAAGCCAGTGTTCATAAGACATACTAAGGAGTTTACATGTATTTATAAGTGGTAGAGAACCATTAAATATTGTAACTAGAGAAATAGCATATCAACTCTATTTACTAACATGTCTATATGTCAACTGGAATGAACAACCCACAGTCATCTGGACTATGTTCATTGCACTATTCCAGTTGAGTAACAAAACTACATATTAACTAATCACCAAAATTCTTCCTATTGACTATTACCAGAATAAAAGGAAGACCATGTTCTGTTTTTTGCCATACCCTACCTTCTTCTGTCCTAAGAGTATACTGTGAGGTTCTACAGACTTACCCAGGTTATAGAGCAACTAGCAATGTGGAAGAGGATAAAAATTATCTCAGGCTGGGGGGGGGAAATTATCTCAGATAACAGCAAATGGGTGGAGACAGATGCTGAGGTGTCATCTCCATTAATGATTATTGTCACATGATTCCACTGGTGAAAGCCCAGAGATGATCAGGATATCAGTAGGCCAACCACAGAACCTGATTCTTTAACAATTCCATATCCTGTGGTAGTATTAACTTAAGCCTTATTGATTTTTTCCAGGCCACCAAATACAGGAACTTTTGCAATGCAAATTTATTATTTAACTAAAATATTTTAAAAGGTTATCTTCATTAAATTTTCTTTTAAAATATTTTTCTCAGGAATTATAATCTTCCTGATTTTTGTATTTTGTAGGATCTACTCAGAAACTACTTGTAACTTTGGGCACAGGGTTTGCACACTCCTGTGCTTAGGGGTCCATGCTAAGGTGATCAACCCAGATTTTCTGCATAAAAATCATCTGCTTAACCTATTCAGTTATTTCTCTGCACCTTTATTCCAAATTTTTACCCATCAACCTCTCCATCTAAATTTAATATTCTAATTTAAAATATTTAAGTTTTACTGATTTTTGAAGCTATTCATATCAGTATGTGCTACCCCCATTCAAAATGTAGAGCTTTATTTCATCAAGATGTTATAAATTAAGCCAGTTTCATCAGTTAGTAAGCTAGTGAATATTTATGTTATGGATCCTAGGTAAAGATGATTTTAGTTGTAAAAAAATAAAGATACTATAAAGTTGCTTAAACAGGAATTAAGAATGTAGCTCAGGAACACAATGTATGCCTCATATGAATGAAGCCTTGAATTTGAGTCAACGCAACACAAAAATGGGATAACTCAAACAACTATTTAAATGTGTTAGCTCATATAAGAAGTTGATGGCTGGGGCCGGCGAGGTGGAGCTAGAAGTAAGGTGTCTGCCTTGCAAGCGCTAGCCAAGGAAAGGACCACGTTGGATCCCCCGGTGTCCCATATGGTCCCCCCAAGCCAGGTGCAATTTCTGAGCGCGTAGCCAGGAGTAACCCCTGAGCATCTAACGGGTGTGGCCAAAAAAAAAAAAAAAAAAAAAAAAAAAAGAAGTTGATGGCTGGGTTGTTTCAAGACATCTGGGTGGTTCCAAGGTTAGTTAACTAATAGTAACTCAATGATATTGTTGAGGCCCCAGGTCTCTGTTCTTCCTGCTATGACAGCTTTAGGGTGTTAAACTCCCTCCAGTCATGTTGCCAAGGTCTGCTACAGATCCAGAAATCAGATTGCTCACATTACAAGACAACTAAAGTAAAAGCATAGAAAAGACCAAAAGACCATCTGAGACCATAACTAGCTATAATAATGTGCCCTTTGGCTCAGTGCCCAAACTTTTCGGATGAACATCTCTTTACGGTACTCAATATGGACCTCCAAAGGATGCTACAAGTACCCTAAAGTACTTGCCTTGAAATTGTTAACACATGAGTTCAACCCGATGCTGTCCACAAACTCTGAGTCTAGTTCCTATAGCAGTGCTGTGTGGGATCCATATTGTCAAGCTAGAATATGCAGTTTCTGGTACACAGCTAAGTTATTTTGAATATCGCAAGTGCAAAGAAAAAGCATGGTTACTGTAGTCAGTATTTGACACCCAAAAAGCATTATGTGAGTACTGCAATGACCCCCCAGAAAGTACTAAAACCAGAGTATGTGAGAACCCTATAACTACTGGAAAACATCTCAAGTGAGTATTCATAAATTCTTGTCATGGAACAGCAACTCGAAAAAAAAGTATATGAAGAGATAATGTAAATAAAAATAGAATTCAAGAAAAATGAGTATTATGTTGGCATGGAAGCAAGGAGAGTTGCGGATAGATAGGTAAACAATATCTATTCCTCATCCACTATGTGTCAGAGGTAGAGAAGTATGCAAAACCTGTAAGATTCTGGTTTTCAAGGGGCTTTCACTATAGGTGAGGGGTGGGAATGATAGTATTGGGTTTAGAAGGTGCAAAGAACTTAACTATAGTGGCATTCAGTCCTAAATTGCATCTACTTCTGTGTGAGTGAATTTGATATATCCAGGTATGTATTAAATATCTTAAATATATGTAGAATTGATTTCATTAATTAGGAGAGACAAGTATTTCAGACATGAGCTTATAATATGCAAATAGTTTGGGAGCAAATCAATCTCTTAATCCTGAATATTTATTGCATGCAATATATGGTATAAGACTCAGAGAAGGTCTAAGATAAGCCTTAGTACTACAATCTCAATATAGTATGTAATAATGTATGTGTTATGAATATGAAAAGGAATAGGAATTCCAAAGAAGATAAGAGGAGGCTAGTGAGATAAAAGGCATTAGTGCTTTTCATGTTTGAGGAACATGTTGTAGAGTTGTAGATTCAAAAGTTTTCATGGTCCCTGAGCCTTGAAAACGACCCTGGTGGTTCCTAGCACTCCTTCATAAATAGCACATAATTGGGTAGTGAGATATTTCCCATGGGAATTTGAAAGTTTGCTTTGCCGTTTGCTGACCTGGGTATAATCCAAGGCACCACATATGGTCCTTCAAGGTCCACCAGGAGTGATCCTTGAGTACAGAGTACAGAGCAAGGAGTAAGCTCTGAAAACTTTCTGAATTTTTGGTCCCCAAAACTTTTTGCTTCCCATAATGCTAGCAAAAGATCATCCTTTAGTCCTTAAATATTGTTACCTTATGTTTACTAAAATTTGACTCTTCCCAAGCCTACTAAGATTTAGGATGGTGCATTGGAACATGGCATAGCAAAGGCCAGTTTCTTTTAGTTTTTTAGTTTTGTCTATCATTTGGATGTATGAGCAGACTTACTGGAATCATAGTTGACCATTTTGTGTGGTTGTTATTTAATTTTACTCTCTAATCATAAAATGATTCTGCTATAGCTCTCTCAATGAACATGGCTTTTGGCATACTGACCATCATATGGATGCTGAAAAACACAAAAATAACTTAAAATGTTGCCAACCCAACATAATTCTTTGACTTAATCCCCTTAAAGATACTGTTGCATCAGGAAAAGAACACTGGATTAGACTTCAAAAGGCCTGGAGTATAAACACTCAGGGTGATTTCAGACACATTACATAAATTGCACAACCTTTTTTTAATACTTCAGTTTAGTTTCATCAGTTCTAAACTGACAATAGGATGCCTAGACTGCTACAAAAGGTCATAATAGTATTATGAGAACCAAATGAATATTATGCTAGAAAACCATTTTGAAGAAACAAATCATTATTTAAGGAAAAAAGACTATTATTCTTTTCCTCCGTCATGACACGAGAAAACATAAATTTCTGGAATAAGAACTGCAACTGTCCCTCCCACCCTTCTATTAACATACACATACACGCACACACACACACACACACACACACACACACACAGCTTAACTGTTGTAGTCAGCTTAGGATAGCATAACAAACTACCACAGTCTGAGTTGTGGGAACAAGAAAAATGTATTTTCTCATGATTCTGGAGACTGGAAGCCTAGAATCAAGGTGCCAGAAGTCTTGTTACTTGGTGAGGTCTCTCTCCTGGCAGTCTGTACTTCTTCTCATAGCTTTCCTCCTTGTGAAAGGATAGAGTGAGCTTCATCTCTGGTACTCCTTTTCCTTTTTATAAGAAAATTAGTTTTATCAGATTAACATCCCACCCATTCAATCCCATTGAATCTCAATTAGCTAATATATCCAAACATAGATATATTAGGGGTGGCATATTGATTAACCAATTAATTTGGTGGTGGCAAAATTTACTTCAGAGAAGAAACCCATATCAGGCAGCCTCTAAGCAATGTTCAGAGGACAGAAGGACACAATTAGCAATTCTTACCAACTAGGTCAATACTTCCTCCCTGTAGTGTTAGAGACCACCAGGACCATTACTGCATGTCTCAAAGGTGTCCAAGGTATTCCTAGTTAGGCTTGGGTAATTGTATGACGCTAAGGATTGACTTAAGGCATGTGCCCTAACTGCTGTATGTTCTTTTGGGCTCATGTTGAGTCTTTCTAAGAGTAAGATTCTCTATCTTGAAGTAGAGTTTCCTAGTAAACCCTAAGCTGTGATTCTCTTTTGTTATCTTTTTGTAGAATTAAAGTTTTAGGATTTTCATTCAAGTCAATATGATACTGGGGCTGTTGATGGTGTGAGAGGAATTTTGATATTGTTGTGTTTTATCCAATTTGTACACAACTATCGGAAAGCAGCATAGATAGATGGAAAGTATAAACTGAAGGAGGAGTAAGACTATATGTGGTGTTTCATATGGACACTATGAACATCAGTCTTTCGGTCTGGGCAATTTTTCAGTAGAGAGGGTCCTTCAAGGGGATTCACCTTAGTACAACACAAAGTTAACTAATAAGGACATATTGAGTGACAGCTGTTTGTTTGCATATGGAGAAAACCTAGTCTTAAGGTTAAGTAGCCATGGAGGGAGGTAGGTGAAGATTGACTGGACAAGTACAAGAGCACACTAATTTCAATATCAGTAATCCTCTATTCAATGTCCCCACAAGCTTCTGAGACCTGGGCCTTTGGATTAAGTGTTATATATATATATGCAGGAGCTCACAGCACAGTCTGAGGTAGGAAAGAAAAGAGGAATTTCTGAAAGTAATTAGGGATTTTTTTCTCCTTAGTGTAGTAACTAATATTGATAAATTTTAGGTGATGTCTACAATGACATACCCCACTGAATTATAAGAGTATAAAGTGGGCAGAAATACTTTGAACAGGGGCAGCTGAGTGAAAATAAGTTTTCTAATCTTGGTGTTTTTCTATTACTCGAGTAATTAGTTAATACTATGTCAAAGTTATAAATGCTACACCTATAGCCCTAATAAAGACACCCTGCACATTACTAATGCTTTAGCAAGGCAACTGATTCCTTGTATTAATCTCCCATTTATACAATCTCTATCCTAACAAAGTCACAGGCTCACTCTATCCGAACAAAGTCACAGGCTCATTTGTAGGGCTGAGTGCCAAGCACAGAGCAGTCTAGGTTTGGGTCCTCAGGAATGACTGTGTCATAGGCTCAGCATCTCCCCTGGCATGATGCTGTCACCCAAGGAGATGCCTGAATGTGCAATGACTTAATTAGCATTGAGCACTCCAGCCAACAGGGCAGGTGGGAGGATGTTTGGAAGCTAGCCTTGGGAAAAGCCAGAGAGAATAAGCATCCACCTCCAGATTTCTAGATGTTCTAAATCTAAATAGACAGGCTGGGGCGTCTAGACCCTCAATGATGCTCAGAGTTTCAAAAGAAACAGATCTCCATTAAGATCTCATTTTCACAATCTTTGACTGAGTTTAGATTTATTTCAAGAACATATTTTCCCCGGGTCCTGGAATAAGTGTGAAGGGAACTGTGAAAAACAGACTTTGTCCATATTGTAGTCTCTACCAATTCACTGCAACAATATTCAGTTTTCAATTATCACTCTCTTTTCTTCCTATTTTATTTTTTTTGCATTGAAAGATTTGTAAATTTTTAAGAAATGAGTCAAGATGACTCCAAAAAAATTTTTTTTGAAACCTTGATCATTCTCCTCAGTCTACAGATGTGCAGCACATCAACACTCCCATCTCTTGTGTTCACTGGGATGTGCCTAATGAGAGGAGGCCTTCCCCTGGGTTTCTGGAAAGGTCTTTGCAACATAACTGTGCCCTACATAATGAGAGAGAACTACCTAGGGAATTCCAGTCCTCAGCAAATCTCAAGTACAAATTTCCATCATGTTCTAAGTCAATCTGAATGCATTACAAACCACAGAGTTGCAAATTGCATTTGATTATTTATAACCATAAAATAAATGGAATAATGTAGGACTTAGGAGTTTTTTTTTTCAGTGGCAGATAGACAAGGAACAGAAAATTCCCTGGTGAGGCTAAATGATTAATATCTGATGAATTCATAACTTTCTTGCATTGATAACCTACCTTCCTTAAAGAAGTGGAAACCAGTTTGCTGGCTAAGATACTTATAGTTTCCCCCAACTTTCTACAGTTCCTCATTCTGAGTGTTTCCATTAAGCCACTGGATTTCAGCAAAAAAGCACACATTTTTAAGAAGAATACATATTTCTTTTCTCTGGACAACTCATCTTTTTATGGCAAAGGCCACAAAACAGTACCATTCTACCTGCTTCTAATTTGGAATAAAGGAAAAAAATAATATCCCTGGATATTTACTTCTAAAATTACCCTATAAGCATACTCAGAGATGAAAGAGACTCTTTTGAGTTACTATCTGTCACTGGCTTCCTATGATTAAAGGTAAGATGTCATACAACCTGGGCAAACCACATCAAAGACTTCATTAGGCCAGCAGGTACAGTATCTAGCAGCTGGCAACAGTGGTGCTCTGAAGTTAATATGCTTTCATTTGATTAAAGTCCAGACTCCTCACAAAAACAGCAATATGTATACAGCAATGATATTTTTCTGTCTTCTCCTTTGGTCATTTTTCTTCTTTGTGAAATGTTTGAGGGCTGAGCCACAAAGCTCACTTTATTGTTGTCCTTGGTACGACTAATGGCTAAAATTTCTAAGTTATGTGCTAAGAGGCTTGCCAAGTCTTTAAGAAACATTTCCTCATTTAATCTTCATTTTGAGACTCTGAGATAAATTTATAGGTAGAAAAGGATCTGTATATCCCTTGAGAAAGAATGTTCAGGTCAGTGTTCGCAGGTCCCAGGAAATAGGACTCCTCTTGCCTTCCTTTTTCAATTTTCAACTGCCCACTCAGGAAAAAGATAAATGCCAGTCCACATGGTCAATAATTTTATTTCAGATGAGCATCTCTAAAGCTGCTCATAAACCAGAAGACATGGAAAAGCAATTTTTTATTTGAAAATATTGTAACTGCTATAATTGAGAGCAAAATGTAAAGCAAAGTATGACAGGTGCGCTTCTTTCTTTTCCTAAATATTCAAATCATTGCAGAACAGTTGAAGTGAGTCCAATTCCTGTCCTCCCTTGTCCCAACCCAAGCATTCATAAACCTATGCAATTCACTCAAGAATTACAACCAAGATCTGAAACTCCAGTAGAGAACAGGAAACTTCCACCAGAAGAGTCTTTGATAACTCTTTGTGTTCCCAGGGATGGAAAATGGAAGCCAATATAACTGCCCATAGAGGGCACATTAAAGCTATAAGAACTACCAATGCTTCCATCTAACTTGTGCAAAAAAGTTACACTGAGAATACAAGAGAATATTCCATTCAGAGAAATCTGTTAGAAATTCTACAAATACAGTCCAGCATACATTGAATTACTGTCAGAAACTGTCTCTACTTTGAAAAGAGGTGTTACAAAGTTTGGATCACCACCATTCCAGAGAGTTGAGGATGAGTGGGTGAAATATCCATTAGGTTTGCACAAACAGCTGTGCAGCCTGAACTCAGACAGGAAATGGACCTGGTGTTGCTGCTGAGACAAGTATATTCACCACAGAGAATGACTGTACCCACAAGACTCTTAAGTCAGAGCAAAACTCCATAGTTTTTCGATCAGATATGCACCATTTATTTGAGCCCATCTGCACCATCATGTTTCATGGAATTCCCTCAAGTTTATTTTGAATAAACTAGAGCCTTAATTTTAATGTATTTCATGTCTTTGTTTTTGGAAGTTGTGATAAAGATGAAGACATCTTTGTCTAAAACAAAGTGGAATTTATGGATATGTAGACACCCCCCCACTCTTTATGTGCTTTTCTTTGAATACACATTTTGCTTGATAGAAAGATAGAAAGATCTGGTCAGGAAAACAAGGATGCTGATTCTCTGAAATGTGGACTTTTTCTCTTCTTTTATTGCTAACTTTCAGAAGTAATTAGGGCACTCATTTCTAAGCTAATGCCTTCTAATGGTCACTTAATTCTGGACAAACTGCAGAGTAGAATGCTTTTGAAACTAGAATTAATTGTTTAAAAGACATTATTGGGATTAGTCTGGTAAACGTAGAGAGGAAAAAAGATCTTTTAGTGGGACATTAAAAATAATGAAGTTCCCTCCAGTCCCAGACCTAATACATTTTGTTGGTTCTTTCTTTTTCTGAAAGTAATAGGCCAAGAGCATGAAATAATACCAGAGAACTTTATACCTGTTTATAGGCATTCAATGTTTCCTATCATCAGATCAGCCAAAAAATAGGGAAAATACAAAGCTTAAATATGCCATGCTGCAGTTTTCTGGCTTTGTCATTAAACACATATAAAGCTATTTGTTACTGTGCTCAGAATCTTGATGAAATCGGTATAAAACACAAAGAACATGCACTTAAGCAACCTAAGGTACCTGAAATATGACTTAGTCTATGGCGAAAAGGGCTTAGCCAGCAAGTATAAGGCTGGATGTTCAAACTTCAGTTCCAACTTGACACTCTGCTCTTTGGGGTAGCCAGTAAGAACAGCTCAGAAGATAGTTCAGGTAATTCAAAAAGTGCCCAGAACATTCATGAGTCTATGAGCTATCCATAATATGTCATGAAGATCCTGATAGCCTCACTGTCTTGTAAAGTCTGTTCAGAGAATAAATTAAATATAGCATAGTGGTAGGGCATTTGCCTTACATGCGGTTGACCCAGGACAGATGGTGGTTCGAATCCTGACATCCCATAGGGTGCCTGCCAGGAGCGATTTCTGAGTGCAGAGTCAGGAGTAACCCCTGAGTACTGCCAGCTGTGTCCCCTAAAATAAAAAATAAAAATAATAAATAAATAAAGTTACCATCACTGTGGACACAAAAGCATGTACAAATCAAAAAACACTAAGGTCAAGGTTATGATGGAAATAATAAGCTTTTATTATCTCATAAAGTATAATATATAAACTATCATTCTATAAATGTTAACAGTGATAAATGTTGATTATTTCTTAAGATGGGGTAAAGGTTTATTTTTTAAAAAGATAAAATACTTTATAAGATTTAATCAAGGTAGACTCAGAAAGTGCATAGGAAGTAAGAGGTTTGCCTTGTTTGATTATAGCCACAGCATATGGTTTTTTAGTACTATCCAAGTGATCCCTGAGAAGAGATAAGAGTAAGGATTGAGCATTACTGTGTGTGCCCCACCCCATATAAAGAAAAAACAAAATTGTTAAAAAGTAAATAACCAAAGGCCTGGGTTGTAGCTCAAAGTGGTGTAGCTCATACCTTGCATGTAGACATCCTATGTTCTATGCTAAATGTACATGGTACCCTGAGGATGAGTATAGAGTGGTATGAGCTTTGTGAGCTCCAAGCATCTCTAGCCATGGGCCTTGTATCACAAAACAAAAAATATATTAAAAAGAAGTCTTAAGACCTGAGGGGATGTAAATGGGTAGAGTAGGAAAATAGGGAACTGCCACTTCCATGAAGTAGTTGCTGCAATGGCAACAGAAGGGCAGTGTCAGCATGAAGCACAGGTATTGAAGAGGAAAGGCCACTGGGCATAAATCCAGATTGAGGGCTCTGTTGGGAAAACCTTTTCATGAGCAGCAGAAGTCAGGACATGTGTTTGTAGACAATCATAAAACATTAATGATGTTTGAGTAAGAAATGGCCCTAATCATGATTGTGAATTTGTATTGGTGTGCTGATTTTCGTTTCTTCCAACGAAAATAAACCAGTTGTAAATGAAGCTTAATAAGAAAAAATACAGAAGGAACATGGGGTCAGGATTAGAGATAGAGATGCAGAGTTGGAAAATTTGGTGCGTGTTGAATTTTTTCAATTTTTCACATCCTCAGACCTCTCCTCTTTCACAAAACCTTTCTAATTTCATCACTTCAGCAAAATAAGCAGGTATTTTTCTAATGCACACATAATGCTTCAAATGTCATATTTCTGTCATTTATTATTTTCCATGTTTTCTCTGCTACTTTTGAATTCCTTGAGTACAAAGTCATGCTACATTCATCAATATATTCCCTGCTATCTAACTTAATGTTCTGTAAGTAGTAGGTTTAGAGAGAATAAATGCATATTTGATTTCCTCTTAAATTTGTTCTCAGCTATTAAAAGTTGTATAATGTAAATGTTCTGAACAGGAATCAAATATGACTATTCCAAAAAAGGAACTTTGGGGCTCTACTCAATCTCTAGCACCATGTATGTCCCCGCAAGCATAGCCAAAAGTGATCCAAGAGTAAAGAGCCAGAAGTAAGCCCTGAGCATTCCTGGATACTCCCTCTCTTCAAATAAAAAATGGAATTGTGTCCTGATTAGTTTGTGAAGCGATTTGGACCTGATGGTTCCAACCACAAATTAAGTATTGGTCTTAGCAATTGATTCTAATATTTTATTCATAATTCATTGAAGTAAGCACTTATTTTACTCCTCTAACTTTTCTAACTTCTACAATTATGGTGATAAATAACAATGGGATGATTCAATTTTATCTAGCTTATCTTTTAATAAGAAACTGATTTTATTTTTTAAGTAATGAGACAAAAATTGAATAAAAATACGTGGTATGGCTGGAGCGGTAGTACAGTGAATATGATGCTTGCCTGAATGTGGACTACCTGGGTTCTATCCTTGGCACCCCATGAGGCCACCTAAGCACCCCAAAAGTGATTCTTGAGCATAGAATAATCCCTGAGAACCAATATGTGTGATGCTATTTTTTCATTAAACTCCAAAACCCACATTTAATTCATAAGTATGTTCTATTTACTAAATGTTCCTACAATCACTGCTGTTACAATACTTGTCTTTACCTCTTTCATTACTACCTTAACTATTATAACAAGTTCTAAAATTGTTTTCATTATTTTCATTCTTGTATGCCTCAAGTTCACACTCTGCTTCCCAGAATCAAGTGTATTTTTATAAACATCAATCAAATCATTTCACTCTTATGCCTAAAAATTCTCAAATGGCATTACACTTCAAAGTTTTCAGTAGCTTTCAAATAAATATAGACTATGCAATAAAATCCAAGCTTCTTTTCATAGCCTACAAGTTTCTTTTGACTTCTACCTAAATCCTCTCATATTAGTTCTTTCCTTTCTCACCCATCTCCTTATATTGCCATTTACACTGGCCTTATTTTTCTCCCTGGAAAAATCTAACACACTTACTTCCTCTCCCTCTCAGGATCTTTGATCAAAACTCGCTTTGTGACTATCTTCCTCAAAATTCAGCATGTGATATACCAATTGCCACAAATCACTGTTTAGTATCTATTCTCTTTAACCCTTTTCAGAGTATGCATCAGCTTCTAAAACTAACAATTTTATTGTTTGTCTCTTTGCCCTACTATAAGACTCTTTAGAGTTTATTGTTTTTGTTTACCATGTCATTCCTACCTTTAGAACACTGTTTATCTGACAGTAAATGTTCAATAAATATTTGTTAATTGAATTATTGTTCCCTTACAATTCCTCTTTGCTTGGTAAATTGATACAAATTTTTTTGGCACCAAAATTAACATTAGCTCAGTTCAAGGCCTATTGGTCACAAAAACATTAGTGTTAGTTCAATGCAACATCTAATGACCCTAGAAGGAAGGGGTGTATTGTACCCAGTGCTACTTAGAGAAAAGTTAGAGGAGTTCTGTTGTCCCTACTTGTGATTTTTCTATTGCACAGTTCTCAAGTGTTTTGTTCGTTCTCTGTACTTAAAGGACCCAAACAGTAGCATAGCTCTGGAAATAGTATCAGGGTTTTATTATTTCATTGTGGCTTATTACAGGTCTTTATGAGTTTAAATGCTCTGCTTCTGATTTAAAGTGAATACTATATTTAATATAATGTAGAAACATATATACATATCAGTTTTAGTATCCTTTTTCAATTAACTGCTAATCCATATCGCAATTGGTCAAACATTTTTTTTTACAGGAAAGATTTGCAGTAAATCTTGGTCACCTTTTCACTTAGATTCTGGCTGTTACTCATTGTTGATTAATCTATCACCCAGGATTATTCTAGCTACATTGAAATAAAGACATTTCAGTTGCAAGGCTCATAGACAGCAGGATGTAGTATGTTTAAAATATAATGATGCTTACTAAAGTTTTCTTCATGAATAAAATCTTCTAGACCTCAAAGAAGAAAAATTAGGAGAGATTAAAAGAATAAATGTAATTCATCATTTCTAACTCTGAGAAGTTTGAGTTCTGAAAAATTTATATTTCTTATTTTTATTTAACTGCATGTCATTTAACACAGTCTACTATTAAATTAGGTTCTATCATCTAATGAGAAGGCTTCTAGATCAGTTTTCAAACTTACTCAAAACAAAGGCAAGATCTCTTGTTTCTCTATTCTTGCCCAAGTACAAAGGGATATTTAGATACTCAGAAGCTAAAATTTGTCAAATAGTGACTATGCAACTTTTGAATCTTTGTAATTGAAACTTCTTGGGGAGTGCAGATAAAAAAAAAGTTGCACTGTTTGGAATATTTATCAGTGAAAAAGGTTAAAAGTAGGTATCTGGAGATCACGGTAACTATTTAGATTAAAAAATGATAGTGTACTTGGTTTAGTGACATAGTCAGAAAAAATAGTAGAAAGTGGTCAAATTAGAAGTGTATTTTGGTCACAGAGCTAACTGAATTTATAATAGGTATATGGCCAGTTAATAAAGAAAAAATACTAAGAATGGTGTATGGGTTAGAGAAATTGTACAGATAGTAAGGCATTTGCTTGATGGGGGGTGTTCTTTACATGACTGAAACCCAACCACAATCAAGATTGTAAACAAGGTGTTTAAATAAAATATTATTTTTTTAAAAAAAATGGTGGCCTTGGCATTGCATATAGTTCTTTAAGCAATGTATCAAAATTAAGTCCTGAGCATCATTCAGTGTGGCCTCAAGCAAAACAAAAATTTAAAGTGTAATGATTGGAGGCCCAGTTTAAGCAGTGGAACTTATGTCTTTTATTTTAAAGACTCTGGACTTAAATCCCTGGCATGACATAACTACCCTTAACCCCAACACATAAGCAGTGGTCCTAGAGGGTCACAGTACCTCTGAGCATCGAAACACCACCAGTTTTAGTCCCAAGAACAATATAAAAAGAATTATGTGTATATTTATGGCTTGGTTCCAATGACTAATATAGATAGTTTTGCATTTGAAAATTGAAAAGACTTTTCAAATTTTGCCTTAATGACTTTTGGTCAGTCTATGACCTTCTACAGAGGGAAAAATAGCAAAACATAGTGCCATAGGAATGACTAAATTCAAATAGAAGTTCTTGTAGGTTTGTTGTGAGTGGTTTTACAAGATTTAAAATCTGCGGGTGGTAGAAAGAACTGAGAAAGATAAAAAGGCGCCTGACAGGACGGATCACCAACATAAGACCACTGTGTTCAGTGTTGTATTAGGATGTACTGCATAAGTTGAGAGTTGCAAGTGAGAAAATGTCATGTGCAATGTTGGAAAGGGAAATAAGCCAGTGTAACCCAAGTAAAAGTTTCAGCATTGAGAAAGTTACGTGGAGTTTGGAAATTTAAAGTATTTTATATCAATTCTCTCATTACAAGGTTCATTTTTAGACATTTTCAAATCATCTTAACTCCACAGCAACCAACTGACATGAAAAATGTTAGTAGGCATTGTTAGTTTTCTAAATCCTCTGTTAACTAATTATCTGATATTAGCTCATCCAAGTTCCAGTAGCAGAGGACTCATAAACATTTTTATGACAAATTTTTCTTTTCTCCGTTAAGGTGAGACAGATGAATCTTCTAGTCCTTGTTCCAAGAAAGCACTCTAACTGCCGAGACTAGAGTTAGTTTCATCAATAAATGAGCTGTTAAAATTGATTTCTTCTCATTGAAAGGCACTTCATTCACAAATATACTCTGCCACATGGAGCCCATTTTAGTCCACAATCTGGGTTGTTCCAAATGGAACTCTTTCATTACCAACATGCCTTTTAGAATTCTTATTGGTGTTGTCACTGTGTAAAATCCCATTTTTCCACATATTCACAGTACCTCTGAGTGAAATGCCAGTCAGAGTTTTGGGGCTTTTTCATCCTTTGAAACAATACTTTTGAATATTGAAAGCATTTTATTCTTGTCATGGACCTCAGTGAACTATTTGGGAAGGATATATATCACTTAAGGAAAGATGACTTGTGATTGCCTTCTCTATAGTTTGTAATAACATTATTTTGTATGGTGCATGGGCAGGAGAACATGTACTCTATTACTACCCATTTTCAGGGGAAAATATCTCTACTACAATAAGATTGGTCATATCATTTTGGAAATCCAGGAAATGTATAAAAATATTACTTTAGAAATATATGTGGCTATGGAATAAGGTCTTCCTTGTTTGGTAGAGAAGTGGTAGCAATAAATTAACTAGCTATCACAGTGTGAGAAAACCTCTGGCATGTGAAATGCCTATTACATGATATGTCCATATTCTATTTTTTCTGCCTGTCTATTTTGTTTTATTCTGAGATGTAAGGAGAAATCATTTAACATTACACAAGTATACTGGCAAGCACATTTAAAAATGTAATATTTGGCATCAATATATTGTGAAATAAATTTAATGAAACTGCCTTGAAATCGCCTAAGAAGAATTCACCTCATTATTAAATCAAGACTGTTAAAGCTGTTTTATTAGGGCAAGATATGAGACTTCACAAACTAAACCCTAAAATTCAGACTCCTACTCTTTCCTGATCTCCCCAGTGGTCTAAGGTGGACATTCCCAGCACTCTCACTCCAAAAACTGTACTCTGTTTGTTTGTGGTGAATTCCATATGTTTCTTGTGACATCTGCTAGTATTTCCATTTAAAATAAAAAAGATTGTTTTAATTTCCAATCATATCTGTTCACATTTTGGAATGAAAGCCATTTTGCAATGCTTTTTCCTTGAAGATTGTGATTTGTTTGGGTTTCATGTACAACATCTTGTATTTTTTAAAGCTTTTTTTTTTTAAGAAATATTTGAAAACAGTCGGGGGAGGGGAACAGCTGCAGCTCAAGCATAGGAGTAGACATTAAACAAAGCAATGAACTCTTATTCTTCACCTTTTGCTTTTTCTCAAACTGCTTGCAATAAATGAGAAAGTGCAGCTTTTTGTTCTGTTAGAAAATAGAGGAGAAAAGAAAAATTGATTATCCTGTACACATAATGGGTGGTCAGAAATTACATAAAAATGGAACAAACATTCAGGAGGTCCAAGCTATTCTATCAGCACAGTTGCACAATGACAACCATATGCTCTGGCCTGAGGGGTTAACTATTACAGTGAAACTGATTAGAGTAGTTTATCTTCCCCAAAGCAACTCCATTTGTACTGATCATTGCCAGCAATAGGTTAACATCAATAAGTTAAGAGTTTACAAACTCCAGCAGATTCAGAAAAATATTTCGACTTAAAAACAAGAATTGACTGTTTAATCAGACTTATCTTCACATGATGATCTTAAGCAAGAGTACTGATAGCCTAAGGGAAACTAAAACAATTTAGGGAAATAAGAAGGCAAACACTGTCCACAAATGCCCCTCCCCTCTTTTAGAATACCATGTTGAAGAGATAAAGTTCTTTACATGATAGACTAGTGGTTTTAAGTGAATGGGGAAAAATTTACAGTAACTTGGACAATTTTTCAAAATTTGTCATATTCATCCCATACTTGCCCTCTTGGATTCTGATGTTTCTTAATGTTATCAAGTCAAGCCAATTCTTCCTTTATTTTTAATTATTTTCTCAGAGTTATAAAATACTTGTATGGACCAAAGTAAAAAGCTACTTCTTTTCTCGGGAACCCAATAATATTTACTGATATATAATTTCAGATATTGGGTTATTGCAGTAATCAAGACACACAAAGAATTAAATAAGTGGAAGATAAAAAGATAGGTATCTAAATATATATGCAAGCATGTATTGAATCTAAACTAGGACATGTAAAGAAAAATAACTTCTAAAGTAATCTGTATGATAGTGAAGTGGTAATTAATAATAATGTCTTATGCTTGTGTAGTAATTTAATGTCTACCAGGTTTCTATTGTTTTGAATTATTATCATGATGTATACCATCTGCCTACATTATGTGCATCAGTTTCAGAATATCGCCTTTTATTTATGCCAGTCTTAATAGTTTTCAAATATTTTTATAGATAATCTCATTTGGTTTTTATAATATCTTGTTTATGGATTTTAATGATGAGAAATGAGAGGTTCAAAGAGCATGCATTATTTATTCACTCAATATCACATCATTAGTTAGAAGCAAAGTCCTACATTATTTTGCTATATTTTTGTCTAATGCTTTTTCTCTTACCATGTGACTTTTTATATGCCTTTGTATGAGATTTTGCAGGCAAATGATATGTCAGATATATATCAAATATCTACTTATATACTGTGAGGAATGGACTCATTCAGGGGAATTAGGAATGAACACAGAAGATTAAATTGCTTAATACACATATCAAGCTACTTATCTTTGGATAACCAAGATGGTTCTAGAATTATGTGAAAGATAGGCAAAAAATGTGTAGGAAAGAATAACTCCCCTCCTCTTTTTTATTTCTGCAGTCTTTGATTTAGTAACTACATCAAAATAAGACCTATATTAACAGAAGAAAACAAATAATAATTTTGTATGGTCAAGATGTCTAAAATAGATGAACCCTGGAGAAGGAGTTAAGTGGGGAAGACAGTAAAACTCAAACAAATATATTTTATGACTTTTTAAGATGGAAGAATTGCCAAGAAGCAGAGTTTAGGCTTAGTGTAGATTAGTGAAGTTACAAGATTTGCTTTTACAATCTACCTGGCCCTTGGTTCCATACATCTAGTTATAAGGATGCCTTCCATTCTTCTGTTGCCTGAAATATACTAGGTAATTTATCATTTGCTTCACTAGGGTACAAAAGAGGATCAGAGTCCTTCTTGAACCATTTGCACTTGAGTTAATTAGATTCAAAAAAAGAAAGTGGCATGTTTTGGTCTGACCTCTTCTACCATCCTTCATATGTATCTCCCCCAATTGAGGTTCAGTCAACTCAATGTACTGAGGTACCCTTAGAATATGGAATGGAAAGAGGAATGGTATATGGATTGGAAGAGGAAGTTCTCTTATCCATTAAAGCCTCTAAAGGGGGTTGTAGAAAACAAAATGCAGTAGAAAATGATAGCAGTAGAAATAATAACATGTCTGAAGTAAAAAAAAAAAAAGTTACCCAGTCTATATCCTGGGCTTGTTGTGCCTTCTCCCTGCTTTTCTAGAAATAAAATGTCAATGCCACTCTAGGGTTTTATTCTTGATTCACATATAAAGCCCGCAAGGCTTGACACAGAATATGTCAGTAATTTTACAGCACATGTAGTCTGTGTCTGATTATCAAGCAAGAGATGTAAAAATATAGTTAAAGGTACCAACATCCCTAGAACTCACAATGGGGGATGCAGTACACAGACTGATTCTGCTTCTACTATTTCTGAACACCACATGGTTCCAACCAGACTCAGCCTTATTTGTTGGCAAATGCACGTAGAGGAAATCACTCAGGGATTCATGTCTTGCTTTTCTACATTTGACAGCAAGCATCAAACAGTAACAATGTCAGCCATGGGACATAACTTTTATGCCAATTTCAGCTATGCCCTATTGAGATCTTTTCTCAGATCCAGAAGGTCACAAAGAGACCTTCTCCTTCAATAGCATAGCTCAGATGTATGAATTAAAATTCCATTTCCTATATCCTTCATTCATAAAGAGCAATTAAAGCTGAGGATCTAATATACTCTATAATCCTGGCAAGAGCATTAGCTTTCATTTGCCTCAATGGGCTATGCCAAAATATCTCTTTCATTTATTAAAGCCATTTGCGATTGCCACAAACTTTGAGCTAAATGGCATCCCAAGGCCAAATTCATTCATTTTTCCCAGTTGTTTAAAGAAATAAAAACCACTATAGGAGCTATTAATTGATTAACCTGTAGCAGTTCCTTACATTAAGTATCTTTGTCTGCCTCCAGAAGCAAAATATATAGTAAACCTTCATAGACTATAAGACAGCTGAGCCAGCAGTTGCAGGAACATTAGTCTATGGCTTTAGATTCATGTACAAAGTACCCATATTTTTATCTACTTATGGCCATACACCCACTTGAATCTCTAGAAAACACCAAGCTAGGCCATTTTGGAGACAACAGTTCATTGCCTACCTCCTTGGGCTGTGCGTCATTGCAAGGTGGGTTATAAGAGAACATTAGAACTGGTCCAGTGGGGGAGAGTTTGAACCATGTGGAAAGCAAGAAAATGTACCAACTTTCTGCTAGTTTAACATGATCACCTCTTAGCTTGTTTGTATCATCTAATAATCATGTGGGTTAGATTTTATTTCACAAATGAAGGAAACAAAACATAGACATTATTTGTCCCAAGGTCATAATGATAGTTACCAAGTGATATTTTTAGTTTAAGTCTAGCTTGCTCCAGAGCCTCTTTTTATTCTACTAGTTCTTATTTAAACACTAAGATGTCTGGGACATTAAAGCATTTAATACTCCATACTGGAGCAGCATAACAAGTTTAAATGAAAAACTAAACATAACAATGCAAAAATGCAGTTAAATGCAAAGAAATATACTTAATTTTATGTTCTTTTTAATAGAGAAAAATTGTATGCCAGCATTGATGGATAATAGCATAAACCACTATCTTAAGAGTAGAAATTGAGCAAGACAGTCAATCAAAATTCTGTACTGCAAGGAGTTTCCTTAACTATTTAAAGTAGAATCTGCCAATTAACAAGTGGCTAATTTTGGAGATTACGCAGAATGAATCTAATAATGATTTATCTGATATATTTCTTTACCAAAAGTCCCCTTATATAAGAATCATATAGAAAAATCTACTAGGTGCTGGAGTGGTGGTGCCAGCTGTAAGGCCTTGCCTGCGCTAGCCTAGAATCTCCCGGCATCCCATATGGTCCCCCAAGCCAGGAGAAATTTCTGAGTGCATAGCAAGGAGTAACCCCTGAGCGTCACCGGGTGTGGCCCAAAAACCAAAAGAAAAAAATTAATAGATGCTTTTGTTGTTAAAACAGTGGTCATTTCTAACTTTACATTTAAAATAAAAATAAATATAAATATAAAAATGTTCTTTTTGTCTATAGGAATTGACTTAAAGTTAGATTAGTAATATTAGCCATGTAAAATTTCCCTTCTCAGAATAGTCAAGTTGTAAAATAATATGAATAGTCAATCCTCTATTGTCATTGTATTTGTTAAGTTTGTAAATATAGAGACCCATTTAATCATGAAAAAGCTTAATATTTTTGTGTTCTGTGATCTGTGCCATTCTCTGTAGCACAACCTTATTGTTTTGATTTGCATCTCCCTGAATGATATGGAGCATTTTTTTCACGTGCCTTTTGGCTATCTGTATTTCTTCTTTGAGGAAATGTCTGTTCATTTCTTCTCCACATTTTTAATGGGGTTATATTTTTTTCTTGTTAAGTTTCGTCAGTATCTCATATATCTTAGACATTAGCCCCTTATCTGATGGGTGTTGTATGAATCATTCTTCCCATTCCGTGGGTAACCTCTTAACTCTAGTCACTGTTTTCTTTAAAATGCAGAAGCTTCTCAGTTTGATGTAATCCCATTTGTTTGTTTCTGCTTTCACTTGTTTGAACAGTGGTGTTTCCTCCTTGACGATGAATTTAATTTCAATGTCATGGAGTGTTTTGCCTATGTTTTCCTCTATCTACCTTATGGTTTCAGGTCTGATATCAAGGTCTTTAATCCATTTTGATTTGACCTTTGTGCATGGTGTTAAAGAGAGGTCTGATTTCACTTTTTTTGCATGTAGTTGACCAAGTTCCAACACCATTTGTTGGAACTATCATGGTTCCATTTCAAGTTCTTGGCTCCTTTATCAAAAATTAATCATAAAGTAGGGGGTTTATCACTGCATGTTCTATTCTGACTCATTGGTCTAAAGTTTGTCTTTGTTCTAATACCAAGCTGTTTTGATCACCATGGCTTTGTAATAAAGCTTCAAACTAGGTAATGAGATGTCTTTCAGTTTCTTATTTTTCAGTATGGATTTGTCTATCCAAATCCATAGTTTCACATAAACTTTATAATTGATTGTTCTAAATCCTTGAAGAATGTTGTCTGAATTTGAGTAGGGATTGCATTGAATCTATATAGTAGTTTAGGTAAGATGGTCATCTTGATAATATTGAATTTTCCAGTCCTTGTGCATGGAATGTTTTTCCATTTCCTTAGGTCATCTTCAATTTCTTAAGTGTTTTGATTCTTTTGTGCAATAAGTCTCTCACCTCTCTTGTTGGTTGATTCCTAGGTACTTGATAGTTTTGGCCACTACTTTAACGTATAGATTCTTTGATCTCTTTCTCCTCTGAGTCCTTAAAGGACTATAACTGTTTTTGTGTATTGACTTTGTAGCTGGCCACTTTACTGTATTAGTGGCCAGCTACAAAGTCAAGTTTTTTTTTTCACAAAGTCCTTTTTTTGGACTCATTAGTGTCTTTAATGTATATCATCATGTCATCTAAAAGATATTATGTTAAATTAAGTAATCCAGAAGAAGGATATATACAGAAAGATATTACTTATATGTGGTCTTTAGAATAACTGCTTTAAGAAATGCAATGATTCAAATGGGAGTTTGTCCTGAACACCCTTGATCCCAAAGTATAGTGAGGAGAAAAAAAGAAACTGTTCCTATCCATTTTATAGTCAATGCAAGTAAGCATTCTTAATTTAATGACTTTGGACAGAAGGTGATTTTGAACTTGATTTCTGGATATATTTAACTAGTTGTCTCTTATATAATTAAAAATTAAAGGTGACAGAAAATATTGTTTTCCACATTAAATAATTGAAATAAATATTAAAGAATAATTCTTAGAATGGTGAACAACTATTTTTTTCTGTGGTGTCTATAAACATAATTTTCACTGAGGATTAAAATTTTTGCCTTAATTTAAGAGCTTAATAAACCAAATATCCCAAACTTCTGTCCAAGCTCTGTTCTGGCTAAAATCATTTTATATGTAATTTTTTGTTTGTTCAACACTTTAATCTCAATTTTTATCAGAATTCAGAAACATTTCCAGAAAACTACTTGAATTTACATTATATTTGTAAACTTCTGGAAAGCTCCTATGAGAAAGGTAGATGAGCTTCTTGAAATTTCTAGTTTATTCTGTCATATATATCCCAACACAAACCTTAAAAAAAGATTAATTTATTTCTACTCTCAAGTTTCACACTGAATTTTTCTTTGACCACAGAAATGTACTGATAATATTTGTCTAAGCCTCTGAAGAAAATATTAGGCATCTGAAGCAGAATCATGAATAATAATAGCTTTTAAGCATCTAATTCATCTTAATAACACATCTTCCTTCCCATCAGCTTTCTAAAATCATTCCAGGGCATTTGGAGTTTGTCTTTTAATATCATTGCTTAGAGAATTGAAATTTGCCTGAATTCCTCTTGTAAGATTAATTAAAATGGACATACTTGGAAGCACAGAGAAGGCCAGAATTCTTTTAATATAAATGCTTGTCATGACACATTTTCTATAATGTCATTGTGACATCTTGCTTTATTTCTTTAAATATTAAAAAATAAATGAGGGAACTGTGTATTAGTGGTAAAAAAAAAGTTAGAACAGCTTCATTTCTTCTCACTGAGATTTAAAAAAATAGTAAGCTAAAAGTCTCTCACCTCTTTTTGGTATAATAAACTAGCACTAAATAGAAAAGATAGATCCATCAAGAAATAGTACTAGAAATAAGGCATTTACACATGGCCAGCTCTGGTTCCATTTCTCATACCATACCATATGTGGTTTCTTGAGCAGCTCCAAGAGTAATCCCTTAGGCAACAAGAAGTTGCCTATGAGTCTATGAGTACCATTGGGGGTAGCCCAAAATCAAAAACAAAAAAGAGGGTTAAAAGTAAAACTAGCATTCTTAAAAGATGGTTGTTGGTAATAATACAGAAAAACACATTTTTCTGAAGATTAATGTTTAGCAAATCACTGTGCATAAGATAGAAGAGCGCTTAAGAACTATAAAGATAGCCTACAAGTGGAACAAATAAACAAAAAGAATTACTTTGAGAGTAAGAGCTGAGAATATATCGAGCAATTATTTTGAAGTAAATACCATATAAGTACTTTCTGAAAATGGACTTGATTCTTTAAGTTGTACTTGGTAAAAAGGGTTTAAGAAATTCTTAAATATTTATATGCAAAGTCAGAAAGAAATGAGGACATTCAAAAATTGTGGCAGGCAGTGAATAAACCATATGAATTTTTCTGTTTACTCGATGAATATTTATATAACTGTCAATTACCTGTCAGTACAAAGCTAAGTGTACAGAAATGAGGACAGTCCTAAGCCTCAAGTAGCTCCTAGTCTAAAGTAGGGAGCATATATGTGCAGAAAATTATAGAGTAAACTAGAAATTCTGAAATAACTGAGGCATAGCTAAGACACCGGGAAAGGGGACAATGGAAAAGAGTAAACATGGTTATTCTGGGCAGAGGAACCACAATGCAAAGGTGTGAAAATATTAAAGGGTAGGACCCAATTTACAAAACTCAAAGTAATTCCATTTTCGATGTCACAGGGATCATTAGGAAAAATAGAATAGTTTCAATCACAAAGGATCATAAAAGATCACATAGGTCATACTAGTATACCTCCCAAGGCTCATCTGCTTGCTTTTTGTGGTACTCTAATGATGTTATAAATAGCTAAGTGGTCCTTGACAGAAAAAAGTTTCCATATTCTTTCAACAGAATGAAAGGGCCCAGCTATGAGCAGTTTTTCTCAAGGTAAGTAAATAACGGAAGATTCTAAGAGTAGTTAGTGTGTTCAGTACTTGTAGGACCCAAGCAATATTACAGTAGGTAGGACATCCCAGAAGGTCCCCCCCCCCACATGATAGAGTAATTGCTGAGCATTATCAGGTGTGGCTAAAAAAATAAAATAAAATGAAGAGGAAGAAAAAATAAGAATTCAGAGATTTATTTAGAAAAAGTGGAAAGGTTTTAATTACTCTCCTGATAAGTGTGAGAGGGTGGGAGAGTGAAGACTCTTAAGTGCTGTGATGTGTCAAGTTTGACACCATTTAAGAAGACATAAAAAGTCTGGTTGGTGGAAGAAGATGATGAATTCAAGTTAGGACGTGTTGGGATGAGTGTGATTGAGACTCCCTAGTGGCAATGAATTTGTGGAGTTGTAAATAAATGTCTAGAGTAAGTTAGAAGGAAGTAGATGCTTCTGGGATGTGATGCAGAGTGCAGAAATAGGTTTGGGATACTAGATAAAGGTGGGGGTAAAGTTGAGTTCATTCAGGAGACTGAAAGAGAAGATCGTTAAAAAATTCGAGGGCCCCCCAAAAGTATTATATAAAAAATGACTTCAACAGAAGAATAGAAAGAAAGCTAGAAGGGAGCAATTGTGAAAGCCAGAAAGAACAAAGGAATTAAAAATGGGTATCAACAGGTTAAAGCATTATCTTGAAGCCAGGACCTCAAGTAGGATCTTAGAAATCAAGTAGCCTCTCTGTCTCAGTGTCCTTGGAAATAAACAGTGACAAGGGAACTTAAGGCATTTGCTTCTATAAGATGTTGCTGATCTTCAAGCACCACCTTTGATTTACCTTTGGTTTTAAGTGCAGTTGTCACCAAAAGTAGTACGAGATAAGGTTTGGACAAATGTCAGGACTTTGCTAGAAAGATATTAAAGTTGAGGGTTAAAACTTATTCTGAAGATTGAGCTCTTTTACAAGACATTGGCATAGGGTATACTTTGTAAACAAAGAAGTATTGGAAGAAGTTTTTGTGGTATTTTTCTTAATATTATATATATTAATAAATATATATAATAAATATATATTAATAAATATATTAATATCTTGCTCTGATAAAGAATAGATTAATTAATTATAAAATAATTTCTCCCCAAATAAATATGACATGTGTCCAATAAAATTTCACAATCAGAAGTAATAACCAATAAGAAAGCAAAATATCAATAAATAATTGCCATATTTGTAGGTGTATCATACCACTTAAAAACATATCTACATATATAATGAAGGATCTAGTGTTTTTTTGGAAGCCCTACAGACTTCAAGTCTGTCCTGATTTAGTCTGAGTACACTTCCAATCTCCTTTATTTAAATCATACTTTTATAAACTGTAATAGGACCAATGATTTGGGCCATGTGAGAATAAATTACTTTATATAGTTCCCCTTTTCCTCTTTACATAGCCATCTGTTAGATGATTAGAAAAGTGTTTCTGCATCTTTGGGAGTATTCCGTAAAAGAAACACCCTTCTTTCATGGAAGGCTTTCTGTAAGGAAGTTAGCATTGTATGGTTCATTTGTATTCAGACCAGTTAAAGCAGGGCAAGTTATCAGGGCTTGCTGAATGGCAAAGTATCCCAGTCACTTGGTTTTCAATCTCTGATAGCTCAGCTTTGAGAGTCTATAATGGTATACCTCATAGGTGGGTAGGAATTGACCTGACATTACTGAAACCCCAAGGCCCCATGGTCCACAGAGTCTGATTAGTTGGTTCATTGCAAGACTAACATCAAGTGATAGAACACAGAAAAATGTCACAAATAGTGCTTGAAATTGATTTTAGGGTCACAGCAACCTGCACTTCTGACCCTGACTTTTAACCTCTTCACAGCTTTCTCTCCATCTCTGCTCTTTTTATGATTGCACACACTGAGCAAAAGAGATGGCTCTGCTTTCCATGTGCCCAGGCTGAATACTACAGTGGAATTGTTGCTGGGCAACAGCAGCCAGAACAATTCGTTTGGGGAGCATTTTGAGAATGATTACACTTGCAGGGTTGGGGTGGGTTGATGGTGCGTTGGTTTTTTTTTTTTTTTTCTTCCTGTGGTACCTATTCCTGGATGTTGTAAATATTCATTTGAATTTTGCATATATGAGGGGAAAACGTTATTTAAATGAGTTTTGGAGGATAATTTGCTTGGGTGCTTCGCTGCACTCCTTTATGTTTTGTAGGCAGTCTGCTGCAGAAAGAGAAAAAACGATTTTGTGACCATTATTGACATAGATGACAATGCAATACTGGCTTGTTTCAGTTACTTAGAACAATATGGACTGAAAAAGAGGCAGTTTAGCAAAGGCATTTAGTAAATTGTTGGTAAATGGTGAGGATCCAAGAGCTCAGCAAAGCCATGAGGTTTATTTCCTCTCTAATATGGCAGTAGTTACTCTCCTGGCCTCTCCCCTTACCACCCCCCACCAATGCAACAAGGATACTTCCTCTTCCTCTCCTTTAGTGATATCAACACATTGAAATATAGCACTTGGCTAAACCCAGGAGAGATGACTTTGAAAGGTAGTGGGAAGAAACATTTCCTTTCAAAAGGAATCTGGCAGCCTTTAAGTATTTGCAGCATACCGATACCATATGAGTCAGAGTTGGGCAGGAATCAAATACTTAAAAAAATTATTGGAGTCAATATTGCTCACACCACTTGAATATTAATATGTATACACCTTCATATACACTGCTCCTGGAGATGTGTTTATGTCACAATGCACAATTAGCAAAGAGATTTTTCTGAATTTTTCTTAGGGATTTGGTGAGCCAGCACTAAAACCATATTCCTCCAACTGCTTTCCCATATGCCTTACATATTCCCATGAAAATCAATTTCCTCAATCCACATACACTCTGTGTGTCTCAGTGACCACCTCCCTGCCTCATTAAAGGGAACCTTCTTTTGAAGCTGCTGTTCCTTCTCTTGGCTGTGACTTGGTCAGGAGCCTTTGGTACCATATGGCAGAATTTGAGGCTACATTGCCAGCCAAACACAACAGTTGTTCATAGGACACACTCAGTTATGGACTCTATCTCTTTACCCTCAGGGAGATGTCTATGGATATAAAATATGCCTTTGGGCCATCTGACAATATGGGCCCAAAGCTGTTGGGCTTCTAGTCCTAAATACATTCAAATAGATACCCATCTAAAAGATTCCCAGCTCTGGTTTGTTAATCCCAGATCCTCAGGCTAATTTTGTAGACTGTCTTGCACATGAGGCAGCTTTTGGCAAAGGATCCGGTAAAAAGGATCGTGGATCTTGGCTTTACATAGAAACATGAGTTAGTTGTAAGGTATTCTTTTTTAAGGGAGCACACTTAAATAGGCTGGATTAAATTGGGGATAGAAATGTAGATGGTACAGAGAATTGAGACATAGAAAAGAAGGAAGTCAAACACAAACTTATTCTTTATCTTTTAAAAGCTTTGAATTGGGGGATGTGTTAGTCTTGCACAAGTCTTGCATAGGTCATTTATTGTATAAAAACCTGTCTCAAGATGGGAAAGACACTTGCCTTGCATGTGGTTACTTCTGTCAAACCTCTTTCAATTCCAGGCATCACACTTAGTCCCCTGAGCACCATCATAAATTACTCCTATACAAGAAGCTAGGGATTGCCTGATCCCTCTAGGTGTGACTTCAAAACAAACAACAACAACAAAAATCAAAGAAATATTTTTTGTCAAGATTGCCTTACAGAGTCTTCTCTTGGCTTACCAAGCAGCAAACCTCAGGCAATTGTACCTTGCCTCAACCAAATATTTCAAAGGCCTCTGATGTGAAAACTCACTTCAACCTTGGAGAACATATCTGAATTCACTGAAAACAGGCAGTCCCTTTTGGTTTTCTTTGACAAAAGATTCCATAAATTTGCATCCAGGAACAACCCTTTTCTTTTGCTGCACCTCTAGGCAAAGAACATATGTCACAAATGCCATCACCATATTTAGATATGTTGTCTGTTGTTCAGCTTCACTGAGTCTGCCGCCAAGTTACCTTCTACATGGCAATTACTCATGAAATCTGAACACTCCTGCAAATTAGTGGTAAGTTGCTTTCATTTCCCAATTAACTGCCCACCTGCTATTATAAGATTCAAGTTAGTTATAGTCAGTTTTCCCCTTCAGTCTTTAGGAAGAAAAACAAAAATACCCAATTTCTTTATGCAGAGAATAATTAATGTGTGAAATGGCTCACCAAAGCAACAATGAAACATGCAACTGAGTATATTCAATAAAGACCCAGACAAGGAAGAAAAAAATTCCATGATACAAACATTAGACAGACAGGTGGATGGTTTGGATAGACCATATGGCCTCCTTCTGTCTTCAAATATACTGTGAGATTATATTTTGCAAAATCCCTTCAAGAACCAAGTGGATTTCTAAACACTAAATTATGGCAAGGAAAATGCTTATGACACCTTAGCTCTGTCCATTATTTAATGTCAATTTTGTATTTCTGGGGAAATATTTTTAAGACTGAACTAACACACTTGTCATACCATAAATGAGGTGGCAGAAGGCAAGGTGGGAAAACAGGAATGAAGAATTGAGTCTCTTTTTATTTTCTCATGAGAAATGTATATGTATTTTCCAAACTTATAGTAGAGGCAAATTCTGATGCCTCACTCTAGTCCGTGGAAACAATCACTGTGAAGAGAATGCAACGTTTTGAGTCGAACGACAGACATGAAATGCAGCAGATAATGAAAAACAGTGTCATTTCTGGAAAACATTACAGAATTTCTTTCTCCCCCTTAGGAAGGCAGAGCATATGATTCCCATTCTCACATTATGACAGAAACACTGTGTGCACTCTACGTGGAGGATTTCTGCCTGAAATTCCAAGAGACCATACATGATGGGGAACTACAAACATGCTTCTTCAAGCCCAGTTTAATTGACACCCTGGTTGACAAGATAACACAGTTTTGGTTGCAACTCAGAGTATAAGAATTTCTCAATATGATTTTCAGAAAGTAATACTTGCCAACAGGTTGGGATATTGTAAATCTATAGACTTTAAAAACAAATAGTTTAAGCCTTTAAAGTACAACCCATGACCCATGCACCATGTCGGTTCTGGCACAACATTGAGGGCACTCTGATTGTAATGACATGATATATATCTCTCTCTGTGTCTCTCTTTTTCTCTGTGTATGTTTCTCTCTGTCTCTCTGACTCTGTCTTTTTCTGCTTTTCTCTCTCTTCTCCTCTACATAATGTCAAGTCTTGTGCTCCCTCCTAGGAGATTCCCTTTAAGGTATTATGTGGGTCTGACTTTTTGGTGAGATATCACTGGTTGCAAGAGACCACAAATGGTAATAGTGCTACAGTGAAACCTTGCATGTGATGTCATATAGAATTTATATACTGCATCATATACAGTGATGCCAGTAGAACTGCCTTTTCCTCAGTGCCTGAAGGTACCATTAGGATGCTTTGAGATGCTACCAAAGTCTATAATACCTAAAGGAAATGCATCTAAATGAAGTTTCCTATAATGTGGTACATGATGCTATAGGAAAGGTAAAGTAAAAGCACTTTTGTAAGAGAAGTGTTTTGGCCCAATCTGATGAGGAAAAGCAGAAAGTGTCCTTACACTCCAGTATCTTGCTGTCATGTAGAATGCAAGATTTTGATTTCCATCCTTTGTTGTGATTCTTAGAGAAGCATATTCTCCCCAAAATAATGCCAAGCATAATCTCTGAGCATATCTGGGTGTGGCCCATAAAATAAAGTGAAATGTTCATCCATAGAATCAAAGAATAGTACAATGTTTAAAGTGCATGTCTAGCATGAGCATAACATAGGTTTATGTCTCAGTGCCATATGGACCCCTGAGCATTATTGAGTGCTGCCTTAGAAACCCTAGAAACCCTAGGTGGTGATCTGCACATCCTAACACTGCAGGGTATGAAAAACCTAGCATTTTGAGGCTCTTGGATTGAATCCATAACCCTGTTGGTTAAGTATCTGCGGTACTAGTGTACCTTCTAATCTCCTAAGTTTCTCCACTCCACAAAAAAAAAAAAAAATGTTTTTCCATTTCCTGAACACATACTTTTCTAAGGCTAATAATATTCTCATAAAGTTCCCTGATCTTTATGTAGCTAGAAACCTAGTAAACATCATATTAAGAGCCCGACAAACATAGGTACCCACTGAACAAAACGGATGCCCCTTAGCACTGCTGGGTCCTTTTGTATTTTTTTGGCAAGGCTTAGCGGATCATATGTGTTGCTGGGAATTGAACATAGGTGAGCAGTATGCAAGGCAACAACCTTACCCACTGTACTATATACTCATCCCTAAATCCACTGCACTTCTTTAAAAATCAAACAAAGGGCTTCAAATGTAGTATAGCATATATAGAAGTTGTCCTGTGTGCAACTAACAGGTTTGATTTCAGGCACCACATATGGTACCCTGAGCACAGAGCCAGAAGTAAGCTATAAGCAATGCTTGGGTGTGGCAACCAATTTTTTTTTAAAAAGGCTAACAAAATGCCTAGAACAATACAGTATTTCTATAGTCCATTAAATTTCAGTTTTATAAAAGATAATACAAAATATCCAATAGGAGAATGTAACAGTTTAGTAAGAGCTGAACCCATGAATCTATAAACTGAAATTATTCCTTTTTTATTCTCTGTTCTCATCTTGTCAATGAGACATTGGGATAATGCTGGGAAGTAATTCATTTGTTCTGTACTTAAAACATCACAGTTCTTCATTGAGAGAAAAATCTAGCAAATAAAAATAGAAAAAAAAGAATAAATAATCTTTCCAATCTTGTTTACTTTTTATCTCCAAAACTAATTTGAACTATTCCTACAGAATACTATAACATCCTATTGACTGACAAAAATGCCAGTAATTTAGCTATTCATTGTAGCTTTATTAGACCAAGCAACTGGTTTGAGCCATTTTCCTTCTCACTAAAATGACTGATTCATGGATTTTTCTGGGTTAGTTGGCATTTAGTAAACATACATTAACAGTAGACTCCAGAAGAAAATCATCACTAGGCTCAATTTTAAGTATCCCCTTTCCTTTCTTAATGTATCAAATGCAATGGAAGATAAATTTATAGGCACAGTTCTGTTTTCTCAGTTCATTTAATCAGACATTCCATATGGCTCAAGAAGAAGAGGCATGTTTACAATACTGCAGTGACTATGATATTATTGAAAACTTACTTTTTCAACTTTAAAATCAATTAAAAATTCAAATCTGGATGAAAAATGTCTTTTTTACATTATTTCCCGTTATGAAAATGTCATAGCATAAACTTTCTTCTTTTAGAGTTTAGGTATATTAATTCTACCTAACATGATTATAAACAATGTTTACTAGAGCACCAATATAGGAAATTCATCTTTTAGATCCTGAAAACTAAAAAGTAGTGCCGTGTTAGTCTTGTCCCACTGCAAATAAAACCCACAATTTTATATATTGGGTTTTTTCCTAAGGTAAGAAACTTGCTAATTTTAGAGGAAAGTGAATGATTTCTCCTAATTACTTATAAATTTTCCCTTGCATCCTTTTACAAAACAAAGACTATAATCCACTCCACCCCCGAAAGAATATCAATGTGGAGGTGTGGATGTGGTTCAGTGGTAGAGAACATTGGGTTCGATCACTGGCACCTAAATAAAAAAGAATATCAATGTATTGCTTTTCCAGTTTCTTGTGAACTCTGGGCCATTAAAGATATAATTAAAATATATTCACACACACAAAAAAAGCCCATACTGAGGCTTTCTACTCAGCAGTTCTCTTCGGAGCTTGTCTTCTCAGAACCTATTGTTACTCTGTCTAGCTCAGTGCATTAAATAACATTTCGACTGCTATTTGGAGACTCCTCTGTTTGGTGTGTACAAAGAAACACCTGCGTTTAACAATACCCAGGCTGCAGCAAGGCAAAAAAGATGGCACATCAGCACTTTGCCACCTTGATGATGTCTCAGGACAGAGGATTTCAATGACTTACACACAAATAATTCACTTTTTAAAAAAAAATTACCTGGAGACAACAATAATTGAATTCTCTTAGCATTCTAGCTCTCTTAGGTTGAAAATATAAGCTTTCAGAAGAGAGGATGAGTTAGGACAACCCTGGAAATAAAGTGTGGCGAGTCTCAAAGGTGACTTCTCCATCATTTAGGATTGGCCTGGAGGTATAGTTTGCATTGGAACAGTCTTTCAACTCTCTCTTCCAGGTAGCTGGTGAAGTCCAAAGGTTATGAGGATAAATTTCACGGAGAGATTCCTTTGTGTGCATCCTGATAAAGCAAAAGTATTGGAGGAGACAAGATCTTATTGAAACGCAAGCACATGAGTGCATCCAGTCCCAATAAAGCGTGCAAAGCACCAGCTACATACTCCGCTAAAAATTGTGATAGACACTTGAGATGAGAAGACTTCAAATGTGCATTACAACCGTGGCTGGCACATATCCATTATTGGTTGACTCTCATTTCTCAGCTACTCTCTGATGCCTAAGTGTGAAAGAGTCAGTATGCCTGAATTGAATTTTTAGATTGCTTTACGTCAATACACATTTGTTTGTTTTCAAAATCAACAACAAATGCAACACTAAATACTTTCGGCTGCTCTGTTTTTGTGCAGTCTTGCACACTGCATTGTGCTGTAGGGTTCACTCCCTTGGGTCAGGCCACTTTTGGATTGAGTCAATGGTGCATATAGAATCGTAATTTAAAGAAGTGAATGAAATGGTAATGTATACTGGCCCTCCGGTTACATATTGTTTTCCTAAAGAAAATTCATGGTAATGTTTGCATGTGCCTCTGTATGTATGTGTGTTTGTGTGTGCAAATAGTTCATTGTTCCCACATAGCTCAGAAATAGACAATGAGATCACCAGGAAAACAGTGCCTTAAAAATGATGTATCCTTTTTTTTTTAGGCCTGCCAGAGCAAATCAGAGACCAATGTTTAATTCTGATTTGTAATGACATTGTAGTTAGAACTAGCCAGAGACTGGATAAATTCCTTTTTTTCTAATAATATCTTTCCTTAAGCACCATGATTACAAACATATTTGTAGTTGGGTTTCAGTCATAAAAAGTATACCCCTTCACAAGTGGAACCTTCCTGCCACCAATGTCCCCCAACTCCCTTCTACCTCACCTCCTGCCCATCTTCAAGACAGGCCTTCTATTTCTTTCACTCACTATCATGATAGTGACTGTGAGTCATGAGAGTTGTTAGTGTAGTTATTTCTTGAACAGTGCTCACAACTCTTTTGTGTGTGTCTTTGTGTGCTCACAAGTCTTTGTGTGAAGCTTCATATCATGGGCTGGTCCTTCCAGCCCACATCTTTATTATTTCTGGGTATTACTACACTGTTTTATTTTTCTTAAATCCTACATATGAGTAAGACTAGATTGTGTCTATCTCTCTACCTCTAATTTATTTCACTCAGCATATTAGTTTCCATTACCATCCATGTATAGGAAAATTTTATGACTTCATTTTCCCTAATAATTGCATATTATTCCATTGTGTGTATGTACTTTCTTTAGTCACTCATCTGTTGTCAGCCATCTTTATGTTTCCAGATTCTGGCTATTTTAAATAGTACTACCATGCATATAGGTGTGCAGAGGGCATTTTTGTATTGTGTTTTTGTATTCCTAGGATATATGCTTAGGAGTGGTATAGCTGGATCATATGGCAGCTCAATTTCCAGTTTTTCTGGAGAAATAACCATATTGTTTTTCCAAAAAGGCAAGTCTAGAAGGCATTTCCACTAGACTGAATAAATTTCTAATACTTCTGAAGATGCTCAGATGTGGGGAAAGGCTGATACATCAGAAAGTTTGCTTCCAAATAGTCGACTAATTTCATGAAAATAGCCTAGAATTAAAAAAAAAAAGAAAGAAATTTGCAAGGATAAAGTAAGTCCATAACTTAATGAAGACAAACTCTATCATAACTGCTGAAAAGTATGTTCTATTGACTGCAATGAGGATGAGTTATTCTTACCAAGTGGAGCATAAGCTGCCCTCTGAAGAAAGACCAGCTTTCTCCAAGGCAAGCATCACCAAGGTGTTTTCTTTTCTTTAATTCTAGGGAGGGTGTCAGATTGAGAAACTGTGGCATATTAATTTACAATCCCACGCCTTCATTTACTCACTCATTTATGAATTATACACTTGACTGTGCATTAGTTATTTCTACAGATGCCCACTAAATATGACTAGCAATGAATCTCTGAGGAGGACAAAACTCCAGAAAATTCACTGCATAGCATTGAATTAAGTTCAGCGAAAGTTACTGTCCATTGATGGTTAAGGAAATCTCTATTTTGTTAATGATTAACAAAATAAGCTAAAGCATGAGTGGAAATGTTTCTAGTTCCTGAGTTCCTACTTTAATTATGAAAGTGAGACTTTCAAAGCTTATTCCATGTTCTACCGTAGAGTTAGTCACGGCAGAATGATATGAATTTTATAAGACCTGGATGAAGATAAATTTGTAGTAATAAAACCTAAGTTGAGACAAGTTTTCTCTAATGAAACAACCTTATGTAGGCAACCTTATAGCACTGAACCTCCTTCGTTTCCTCTGCATTCAATATTAAATATTGATTCAATGGGGAATATTATACAAATATCATGTTGGGTCATTGCCATTTGTATTAGCTTAACTTCCATATAACTTTTCTATGACCAACTAAGAATATCCATGTGAGGAACAGACATCTTATTAGTTAGGGACAGTGAGATCTGCATGAATCTGATTGTTTTTGCCCCTCAGGGTTTACATTCTCTAAGGTCTCTATTGTTAAACCCAAAAGACAACACAACACTTGATGAGACATTGGTAACTGAGTCACTTTCTGCTACCTTCAGGACAATAGAGCATCTGTAATAATAGGTTCTTTAGTTAGTTATGTAGTTGGATGTTTTAATTTCTTAGGTCTGTTATAACAAATTAACACAAATTCGATGACTCAAACTACAAAAATTTGAATTCAGAGAGATGATAAAGAGATACTACAGAGATTAAGATGTTTGCCTTGAATGCAGCTAACCTGGGTTCAATTTCCAACATCAAATATAGTGTGTCCAAGCACTTCCAAGAGGAAGTGATGAGAACTTCCAGATATGGGCTTCCTCCTGTCTTCTTTACCCTCAAAACTCCAGAGATTGTTGTCCCAATTTTCTAGAAATCATAAATCCCAAATAAGGTTGTGAGGCAATTTAGTTTCTTCGGGAGACTCAGGAAAATATATATTGTGTTTGTCTTATTACTTCTGGTGGTACTTGATAGCTCTGATTTATTTGCAGGGTCCCTTGACTTCTAACTGCATCATTCCAGTCTCTGTCTCTGTAGCAACAAAATATCCCTTCCTTGAGTATCTCTATGCTTCCTCTTGCTTCTGATAAGGGCACAGTTCTGTTTAGTCAGGGCCTCCCCCATTTGTCAATATGAACTAATATCAACTAATGGCAGCTGACTTCTTCCAAATAAAGTCAGATTCATAGAGTAAGAGTAAGATTAAATCCATTTTGCAGGATACAACTCAGTTCACAATTGATTAGCAAGGGAGATGGTATCAAGGTTCTCTGTTAACTAACATCATGTATAATATTAGTACTTACTAAGGAGCCAAAGAGGAAAAACTGTGGAAATACAGTGAAATAAAAAGAGAAGCCAGAGGAAGAGAAATCAAGGAATGTAGGTGCATATACCAAGGTAGTTAGAAGAGGTGAGAGCATGATCAGTAGTACAGCATTCAGATGAAAAGAGAGGCCCATCCAGCTACAGCTTTCACCACTGTAGTGCTCTGCAGACAAGCTCTGGGTACCATGCAGGATACAGAGTCACAGTGTTTAGGCCTAACTGCATGTTTATCTTAGCTCTAAACTTTGCCTATGTATAGATGACTGGATAAAGAAATGTGTTTTGGGTGTATTTTTATATCTGCCATTCCAAAAAGATGAAATCATGTCTTTGGGATCAAAATGGATGGAATTTGAGGTGATTATGCAAGTAAACTAAGTAATGATTGGATAATTTCTCTTATATGTGGACTATGAATAAGTAAAACTGGGAAGAAATAGCAAAACTGATTTCTAGACTTTCTGGAAACTATGATCTTTACCAGAGGGAAAAGAGAATTTGGGGAAGCTCTGAAGCTAACCCCTGAAATTCCATCATTTTTTAAACCACTGGTATCTGTTAAAAAAAAAAGTTAAAAAAGAACACATCATGAGAAGAAGCTATACAAGATGCAAACAAAATTTTATAAATTAAAATTTATAAAATATAAAAATATTAACTGAATAAAATTTTATTTTGAATGCCTGAACTTCTTTCCCTCTTAGACATACAGCTTTATGTGAACTACTGTTAAACGTTGAACCTACATTTGCTATTCTTAAAAGTACCTTTTTGGGCTAGAACTACAGTACAGTGAGTAGGGCATTGTGTTGCATGGGCTTTATGTGGATTTAATTTCTAGCATCAGTACAGTCCCTTGAGCTCTGCCAGAAGTGCTCCCTCAGTAAAGAGTTGTCTGCCCACTTTAAAAAAAAAAAGTATCTTTTGAGGCCAGAGTGATAGTACAGCAGGTAGGATGCTTGTCTTACATGCAACCAACTCAAATTTGATCCCAGCATTCCATATGACTCCCTGACCAGTCAAGACTAACCAATTGTTGAGTGTAGAGACAGGAATAAGCTCTGAGCCAATGCACCCCCCCCCAAAAGAAAAGAAGAAAGAAAAGAAAAAGGAAAAAACGGTATGTTAAGACATTATCTTAAAAGATACAGACAAGGCCAGAAGATAACTCAGCAGACAGAACACATACCTAGCACAGTCTGGTTCTCCCAACACCACCAGAACAATCTAAGAGCATTTAGTAGGGTATAGCTTCCAGGCAATACTTAATGTGGTATTCAGTACACAAACATAAAAAGAAATATAGTAATGAGTGAGAGAAGTAGAATGCCTATCTCGAATACAGGCAAGGGGTTGGAGGTGGAGGTGGGAATGCAGATGGGGGGCATTGGTGGTGGGAATGTTACACTGGTGAAAGGGGATGTTCTTTTTATGACTGAAACCCAACTACAATCATTTGTGTAATCATAGTACTTAAATAAAACTATTATTAAACTCTTAAAAAATAAAAATAATGTAAAATAAAAATGAAGACAGACAAAATGATAAGTATGTTTCCCGACAACGATATGATTTGATTGTCATTAATTCTAGGGTACTCAGAAAGTAGGGAAAAGGGGTTCTTCAGCACTCGCAGAACCATGTAATGGAATCAATTGGGTTAATGCATTCTGGAGGAGATTTGGAAATGAGGGAAGACAGTAGAGTGGAAGAAAAGTTCACCTAGGATCTCCTGTCTAGACTTGAAAGAGTTGTTACAATGGCCAATTCCAGTGTGGAGGAGGTTTTGGTCTCAGAAGAGAAAACAAGTATTTAGCCAAGGCACTCTGCAGCTTGAACCTCTATTGGAGGTTCAAGAAACTTCAGCTGGTAGAGAAACCAACAATAGATATGAAGCCAAGGACTCAGGAGAGTTTTAGTCACGAGAAATCATGTCTCTTCTGTGTATCTCAGTTATTGCATTCTACTCAGCATATGCTTTTCATCAAATTGTGTGGATGGAAACCGCTGCAAAAAATATATTTTTAAATGTTGGGAAATTACTCAAGAAGGTAAAACACCTAGAACTTGTTGGAACTAGTGATCATTTAAAAATCAGTATAGGTTCAATTGATGAGGACAGGAGCATGATCAGAACTATTCAACAGGGCCAAACAGTGAAATTAAAAACTGGACACCTCAATTTCTCTATGAAGTTTTCTGAGGATTCACTCTGCTCCCCTGTTGCCCTCTTGCCACCAACCAGAGATGGGATATTCTATTTGTCTCTCATCATAAAACTCATCACTTTTTATTAATTGTTTTAAATTTGACTCAGGTAATAGAATTCTGCAGGCTGCTGACTTGTGAGAAAAATAAGACAGCTGTTCTCATGTGTTAAAAAGAACTTGGATCGACAGTTAACATAATCTACTGCGAACATTTTTCCCCACTGTGGCTGGATAAGCATGTTTGGCTTGATTTGCTAAATCTCTACATTTGCACATATGTGTCGATATGCAATGAGCTGCAGAGAACTAATTGTCCACAAAATGGTTTGATAGCTTACATTTGCTGTGGACACTTCCCTGAGCCAATCACTTTCAAAAAGAAAAAACAACAACCAAGATTTTATATAAATATATATATATATGGCCCACAGGGACCACTCGTGTGTAGTAGTGATAAGATGTAGACAGAACCTGTCTATGAGAGTTCATTATATAACTGAGGAGGAGTCAGCTCATATGTTCACCAGTGAGTACAAATGTGATCCAGTAGCAGAGAGAGCCAATAGCCAGGAAACTTTCCTCCTATGAAGTAGAAAGGGACACTGGCAAATCCAAGTAGAAAGGGACACTGGCAAATCCAACAAGCATATGTGTCCTGGGCAGTGCAGTGCTCTTTGAATTTTCCAAATGCTCTGCAGAAAGACAACACAGAAAAAATAAGTACAAGTTTGAGTTTAAGATGGTAAAGATTACAACTTCACTAAATAAAGGTCTGTGATCAAGAGCGACCTGGTATTGAGTGAGACAACCCCTCTTTCCTTTAACAATATAGCAACTTATATTGATGGTTTGCTACGTGCTTTGCCCTGGACAGTTTATCTTTCACTTTTTAAAAAATACATGACTAAGAAATAAATATTGGGGGCCGGAGAGATAGCGTGGAGGTAAAGCGTTTGCCTTTCATGCAGGAGGTCATCGGTTCGAATCCCGGCGTCCCATATGGTCCCCGTGCCTGCCAGGAGCAATTTCTGAGCCTGGAGCCAGGAATAACCCCTGAGCACTGCCTGGTGTGACCCCAAAAAAAAAAAAAAAAAAAAGAAATAAATATTGATGAAACAATAAAATAACAACAGTAACTTAAAAGTAATTCACAGAATGTATAAATAATCAAAATTTTAAGAATTAAAAACATTAAGCTAAAGTTATCATATATGTTGCCCTTCTTAACCACTACACTAATTTTTTTCAAAAACAGCAACACGCTAGAGCCTGAAGATCAATAGTACAGCAGGTAAGGTTTATACTGTCATGTGGACAACCTGTATTTGATCTCCAGTTTCCTATATAGTTCACTGAGTCCTACTTTTGAGAACAGAAGCAATTCCTGTGCATAATTGAGTGTGGCCCAAAATACAAACAGAACAGTGATAGGCAAACTAATCAGTCTGTTCAAATCCTCCAAAATTTTCTTACTGGCACTGGTGCACATGTGCACAAGCATGCATTTACCCACCTGCCCTCCAGGCACACACATTACTGCCATTGAGACATACACCTAGAGAGTACTTGTTCTGATGAATAGCATTCTTTCTGTACTAGTTTTACCTTAGTAATGACAGTATAATCTTCAACTATATCCTTAGATGATTTTGGAATAGAGTGACTATCAGAGTGAACTTATACAAGCTGATGGTGCAGCTTACTCCTCCTCACCTAAGCTATATAACAGAGCCTATTGGAATCATTAATATAATAGATAAGATATAGATATAGAATAGATATAGATGTAGATGTAGATATAGATATAGCTGTGTGTATATATATGGTCAGACATTGACTAAAATGGTGTGATGTGTTACTATGATAGATATTACCCTACTACATTTATTAATATATACATAGCATCTTTCAGTACAAAAATACTGGTTACTTATATTTTCTTGTTAATAAATAATCTATTTTTCTGAGAAGTTTTTCATATTCTAAATAACCTTTTCAATGTGTCCCTTACATAGAAAATTAGATAGTTTTTGAGCTTTATCATTTATTGAAAATGCTGGTTACCAATTTATAGCTACTATATATCAGAAAACTATTTTTTTCTTGCCAATATTTCACATTATCATGGGGTGTCTTAAAAAACAATGGTCAATTCAAAGGCAGAACAGAAAAGAAAAATCTCTCTTGGTTCATGGCAATTCAGTGACAATGGGTATGTTATGGGTGTTTATAAAAATATTACCTGTAACTGGTATATTTTTAGAATATATGCTTCATATTAGCTTTCATATATAAACTCATGAGAGGAAACAAAATTGATGAGGGAAGATCAGTAAGTGACCTCCTTCCAAATAACTTGACAGGAATAACCTTCCCGAGGATTTTTTTTGTTCAAGTACAAATCTGAGTGCTGTCAAAAATATATATTATTTTAAGAACCTTCCCCATGTATTCCAAATTACAGCATGGATATTGACAATAGATAGAGGAGATACTGACTATCCCTTCAGGGAATGTACAGCCAGAATTCATCACCTTCCAACAAAGCGACAGAGAGAAACAGTTAAGTTGGTCTTGCTGAGACAGAATCATGTTATTTGAACAGAGTATGTGCCTCCCATAAAAATGAAGTATAGTTGTAATTCTGAAAAGCTTGGTATTTTTTTTTCTGCCACACATTTTGTCAATAGCATCACCACCAACACCTCTCTTTCTAGTCTCTGTTGCCCAGTTTTCCCAAATTTCACATTGGCTGCCACTTCAAAGTTGCTGTTTGTAGCCTGAGGAACCAACCTCTGCTGGACTAGCCCTAAGAATTATGAAATAATTGGAACAGTAAGAGTGCATTTATTTTTGACCCAGAGGAAAGCAGAGACACAAAAGGACCAGTGGCCCCAACCTTCCTTTAAACTTTAGAAAAGAAAGTAAGAAAATCACACAAAAAATTTGGAATAGCACACACACAATAAAACCAACTATTCCTTATTGTAAGGGTAAATCACAGACAAGAACTTTATAAATGAGCATATTACCTAAATAGGTACTTAGGTACTGACTCAATTAAATTCGCAGGTGGTAAAATCTGGATGAGCTGTAGACAGAGCAATTTATCTATAGATGTTTATGTTTTGCTAAAAATAGAGTACAGCATCTTCTTACAGATGCTCTTCCCACATAAGTTCTTATTTTTCTAAAGATTAATTGCTTCATCTAGTAGACATTTGTTATTCTCTTCCCCCCCCCCAGTTCTATTCAGATAAGAAGGGCATTTGAGGGGTGAGCAGTTCACTTGGATCTCCAGGGGCAGCTGGTGAACTGCATGAGGAAAATCAGCCTGCACAAAGTTGACATATCCAGCCAGCATCTCAATGGCCACCATTGTTTCCCTGGCCCAGTAGGAGCTCATTGTGGGTGGATGGGCCTTCTTCCAGGGTCCATAATGAACTCTGGGCAGGTGGAGGTAAAATAAGCCGTGGATGGGAACCCTTTGCTGCCAAACTCACAGAGGTTTGTATCTGCCAATTGGTACAATACCCATCATAAATTGGCATTGACCATTATGATGGCCCACCCTTGCCAAAGGAAACTGGCTACAAATCAGCAACTCCTGGAACAAGTGACTGAAAAAACTAACCTAGGTTCCAACTTGGATTGTAAAAATGCTCAGAATTTTTAACCTAGTAATTCTTGTATTAAATAGTATTCTAAAAAAAAAAAACATCTATTTCTCTCTATGAATTATCTGATCTATACACACAAACATATAAGCAGAAAGTTAAAGAAATAAATTGTTGTTAAGGGTTATTGATATTAGCTAAATAGAAAAAGCAATATGACATACAAAGAGAGATTGGTAATATTAATTTTTGGATATTCATAAATTAGAAATCTGTTGTCTTTCAAAATTGTGTTGTTAAAACAAATTCATAGTTAATATGATGGTAAATACTCAAGATAAAATGAATTAAATGGGTATACATGTTGGCTGGAGACATGGTGTCATCCACATCTCCCCTCTTGAGATGTAGACTTTCCCTCATTCTTCCTGGGTTGTACACGTATTTGTGCTCTGTGTGCCTTTGGAGAAGCTGGCATTCTTCTTTCTCAAGAGCATACTCTCTTTCTTATTCTCTTTTTATTTCAAAATAATAAGTTTATATTGTATATTTAATATGATAACAATGCAGTTTTTTTGTTTTTATGGCTGCTACTAAAATACTTGAAGCCCTACTGAAATACTTGAAGCTGGTAGGATTAGAAATAATTCTTGAAAAGCACTTTTTATATTCTTCTGTTTCTCTCATTTCTACAATTATAATATATTAGTTAGAAAATAAGCATGCACTTAAAATTTTTATTTTACAGATAAAAATCACTAAGCATAAAAGATAAAAATCACTTTGGCTTTCTTTAAAAAATCCACATTCCAGTTTTTTCAAACTAGCCAAAGCCTTTTGTGACTATGTGAAGATACTTTTAGATTTATGGAATTTAAAAATTTCAGTTTACTTATCTTTTAATGCTACCCAGAAAACAGAGGGATAGTTTATTGTCTTGAGTTTATGTATTGTACACAGGAGACTCAATTCAATTCCCAACATCACATGATCGCTTGACCACTGCTTGAAGTAATCTTCATAAGCACAGAGCAATAAGTAGTCCCTATGCACCACTGGGTGTGGACTAAACACAAATAAAGCACCGCTTTTAATGGACCAAAAAGATAGCATATGAAATAAAGCACTACATTGCATGTGGCCCACCCAAGATTTGTCTTGCATTTAGTACTATATATGGTACTCCATGCACTACTAGGAATGATCCCTGAGCACAGAGTCAGGAGTAAACCAAGAGCACCAAGTGGTTGTGACCCCCCAAAAAAAATGCTATTATATTCATAAAATTATATACATAAAATATTTCAAATATCTCTATCTAAAAACAATCTAGTCTTCCTACTTCATATACGAAGGTTAGTATTCCTAATGGTTGTGGTTTACAATTGTTTCACTAATTTTTATTATTTTTGCATTCCTTGTACAAATATTTAAATACAAGTCAAGAGAAACAAAAGAAACACCTTAAAGCATGAGATCTTCAATATGACACAGTACTAAGGAAAATTCACATTTAGAGTTTTGCAAATTACTCATAAACTATTAATTATATCTGCAACTTTTAGTTGCTGTGAAATAAGTGAATACTTTGAAACTATTGATTAATAATATAAGACCACAAGCTAATATTAGAAATAAATGTTAAAATAGTTTAAAATTTCTGAAGAAAAATGAAATTTCAAATTTTTTACTTACATAATTTTGTTTATTTTTTTCCTTTTATTTTTAATCCTTTATATCTGTGCTATATCTAAGTACTAATGTCACTCCTAGAAAGAAACAATACACTTAGCCAGAAACATAACTGCTCTCCATAGAAATGGGAGAAATTGAAAACTTCTTCCTAGGTTCCCTGTTCTATGTCTCTTTTATTGCTGATTCTTCTGGGCCAACTTACCATGAATATCTAGTATCATTGGAGCCTCTTTTTTTTTTCTTCAAATCCTATAAAAAAAACTCTGTTTTCAGAAAAGGAATAAACAGACCAGCAAATTCCTGAAACAAATTCACTTTGACGACAAGTTAGAATCCATTAAATTTTAGAACCAACCAGTGAGTACAGACAGTTGTATTTTTTGTTTGTTTTGTTTTGTTTCTTTCTTTTTTTTTTTTTTTTTTGGTTTTTGGGCCACACCCGGTGACACTCAGGGGTTATTCTTGACTATGCACTCAGAAATCGCTCCTGGCTTGGGGGACCATATGGGATGTCAGGGGATCAAATCGTGAACCATCCTAGGCTAGCACATGCAAGGCAGATGCCTTACCATTTGCAATACCACTCCGGCCCTGAGAACAGTTTTGAAAGGGGTAGGGAAAAAAGGGTAAATGACAAAAGAATAAACAATGGATGGGGCAAGAGAGATAGTTCAGCAGGTAGGGTGTTTGCACACAGCCAGTGCAGAAATATGCCCAGCACCCCATATGCTTTCCTTAAACCCACCAGAAGTAATTCCTGAGTGCAAAGCCAAGAGTAAACCATGAGTGCCCCCAACTTCAGAAAAAGAATAAACAGGGTGCCCTGTAGCGATAACACAGTGGCAGAGCGTTTGTCTTGCATGCGACCAACACAGGACAGACACCAGTTCAAATTCCGGCATTCCATATGGTCCCCAGAGCCTGCCAAGGGCAATTACTGAGCTGTGGCCCAAAAAAACAAAAACAAAAAAAAAAAACAAAAGAATAACAATGGAAATTAAAACTGCATGACTTAATGAGGGGAGTTTTTTCACCCAGAACCTTTGCCAAAAGAACCCTAATTTTAAGCTGTTGGAACCACACAGAAATTGAACCATTGAAATCTCTGTATCCTATGATAAAAAATGGGAAAATAAGCAGGATTCATTACCGAAGACTTTAGCCAAGGGCCTGATACATTCTAAGTGCTCAAATTGATTATTGTCACAATGATGCTAACTATAGCTATGATTACATTTGCAAGTACAACACGAGTAAAGAAGACTCTCTGTTCCGCGTTTTTGATAGAGAAAGTAAATTCCAAACCCCATGTTGCTAGAAAGTTGTGAGAAAAATAAATATCTGTGGGCCTGCAAATAATCTTACCATGCTATAAGAAAACTTTATTAATAACTGCATGTATATGTGGTGCTATCTAATAAAAAAAAACCCTAAATGACAGCAAAAGATCAAAACAAGAATGCTTTAAGAACACTCATTTTTTTCCTTTTTCCTGCCTATTTTCTTTCCATTGCTAAACAGCTTGATCACTTTGAGCCTCAGTTTAGGATTCTGTTACTTTGCTTTTAATTTCACAGATGGTTGGTTTTGTTCTTCTTTAAACACCAACTCTGTTTTTGTGCATGGTTTTAAAAAATAATTATTTGTCTCAATTTAGGATCTTTCATATTTGTGACTCTATTACCTACTCTGGATCTTGACTCTTTTTTGCTCTGTCTCATAGGACTCATGGATTAGAATAATTATTTTAAACCAGGTTTTAGTTTTTTTGAGAATATTCTTTGCCAGAAGGGGCATTGTTACTTAAGGTAAGTACAGCTCTTTCTTCTATTTCTGTTATGATTATGTCCTGGTAAAACCACTGTAAGTTGAAATATCTTAAGTAAAAAATGCATTCAATACACTGGGCCTACCAAATCTATCTTCAAAATGTAAAGAATACATATTATTCTACCTACTCTTGGACACCTAATGCAAGTTCTATTTTATAGTGTTAAATAGCTTAGATCATTTATTCAGTATGCATAGGAAAATAGTACACCGAGTATTAGTTATTTACCATCTTGATCACATGGAAAGCTGGTAGTTGCATTTTTGAAATAATTTTAATTGTTACCAAAGTGAATTACAAATATTTCACAGTAATATTTAAGGTACATAGTGAAAAGGAACCAGGGGCATTCCCACCACCAGTGTTGTCCTCCCTCCATCCCTGTTCTGTTCCCAGCATGCATCCCATATCTCCCTCCTTTGCCTTCCAGAATGCTAGTGTAACTGGTTCCCTCTTGTACAGCTTGTTGTAGATTGGGTATCGATTCTGTTGTCAGTAGTTGAATTTTGCTGCAACCTATTTAAAATTCAGAATCTGGCTGGAGCGATAGTATTGATGTAAGGTGCTTGCCTTGCATGTAGCTGGTCCTGAATGGATCCCAGGCACTATAGAGTCCCTTACTAAGCACCACCAGGTTCACTCCTGAGCACAGCCCCAGGAATAGACACTGAGCATCATTGGATGTGACCCAAATATATGTATAAGGAGTGAATTAGCTATAGATAAGGAAGAAATAGTTGATAAAGAATATAATAAAAATGAAAGTGAAGAGTGGCTCTTTGACACCTAACATTACATCTAAAAGTAGTTTTGTTATAGTTAGACCCTAAAAAATGGCAGTTACCAAGTTATTGCCCTGAATTCCATCTATTCCAGCTAACACAGGGAGCCTATAATTTCATTGCAATCACTCCTTTACTCAGCCTGTTCAGAGAAAGGTGGAGGAGGTAGGAGTAGATGTGTCTTTCCTATCTCGACTTTTACAGGATCTGTGCCCCCTTAGCACAAACACTTTTCAAGAGCCTAGGACAGATGAATTCATGTCTGACAGGCAATTTACTCTGGGGTTAATACAGCATTTGCTGCAACACAGGACATTTACAATGAGCTGGAGGCCTTCATAAAGAGCACCTTGTCATTTTTATAGCCAATCCTTAAAGAAATATTTGCACCACAATTTTTGGTTTATTAATAGATATATTTTTCTTATATAAAGAAAGATTATTTGTAGACACTGAAGTAGTTATTTTACCCATAAGCTCCAGAAGATTGGCCTCAGGTTTAGAATTTGCTCTCCCTACCTACCAGGAAAGTAGAAGGGAGAGAATTCCGCAAAGGAATTCCTTCCAGAAAGATAAACAGACTGGTTAGAAGCTTGTTCTTAATACTGCTGTCTTGCTAATATCTTTGTCTTGCCAGAGCAAAAAAAAAAGGCTTATTCTGATTTCCTTGATGTTACCCTCTCTTATTATGCTGCCCTGCCAGGATCCTCACATATTCTGAGAATCAGAAAAGAATCAGAAAAGAAAAAAATATCTTCTAAGTTGATGAAAAAAGATAAGGCAAATCAAAAAGAATCAAAAAGTCAAGCATGCTACTGTTAAATTAGACTTTTAAATGTGCCATTGATAGCAAAGGGGCTTTCATGCAATTGTCTCCTTAAATTTGGCAGGGAAATGATTAATCATTTGATGTTAAATTTATACAGATTGTTGAATAAATGAGCGGCAAAGAGACAAGAGAAAGGGAAGAAAGAGGGTGTTTCTTTTTTTGCAGGCTACTCGAAAAAATAAATCCAGAAGTCATGCTTTGAAATTTCAATCCTCAGTCTCTGGATTCTGGTCTGTCTAATTGGCAAGTCATTTAGGAGCTTAAAAAAAGACTTTAGATCTAAAGATAGAACTTACTCTAGTATCAGGCAGCTTTTAACAGATGTAAACTCAGGGCAGTTAGGAGTGTTGCCTAACTTCAGGGCTTATGGTACCCACTTGGTTGTTATTTGAAGAGCTGCCAGGTTTCCCTTGTCATCACTGGCACCAGTGAGCACAATCCAGATGCACAATGGCCTTCAGGGGACATGATGGTTCTGCTTTAATGGAGTTTCATGAGTGTGACTTTACAATTTTTAAACCACGCAACTCCCTGATGAAATGATTTTTCTTCCCACCTCCTAGGACAGCCAAACCAATCCTGGTTTAGAGAATACTTATTTCTGCTTTCTCTTACTGTTCCTTTGATAGTAGATGCCAGCAGATGGTAAGCCAGAGAAACTGAAACCTATTTCTTGAAATATACTGCTTTTACAGATCTTCTATGAACTGCCAATAGACATCTCAGATAGTTCAGGGTACAACTTGTGGTACTTTTTAAAAATAAAATTTTTCATCCTAACCTACTATGTTTGATGATTATGTTGTTCAAATACTTCCATGTTGATCATCCACTACTCTTTTGGGGATGGGGAGAACACCAACTGGACTGGAGATTCAAAGCTAGGATCCAAGAGTACATCCAAGATGTTTGTGTGGGGGGGTGTCTGTGTGTGTGTGTATGTGGTGTGCATGGGAGGTGGAAAATCTCAGGACCCTTCGGTTCTATACCAGGCACTGTTTATAAGGTCATGTGGTACTAGGGTTGAAACTGGACCAGATGTATGCCATGTACTGTCCTGCACTTTCTCTCCCATTCATCTTCTAAATTGAGCATCTGTGTACTCAGATTAACATATCATATAAAATATTACAAGCAACATAGTCTGGATATGATTTGGTCTCCACCATCTATCAACAACCATGTTCATACCAAATGTATGGCTATGTCTCAGAAAGAACTGATACACTATCACCTATCCCTCCAGTCAAGGAATACTTGTACTATTTCTGCAGAGAACCTGAGACTCATACTATCACCTGAGCCAACATGAAAATTAAGCCTTTCCAAATGACTTTCTCTATACATCACCCCCCCCCCCAAAATGTGCCTCCTGCACTCCCTTTGTCTATGGGTCCGACTAGTCAATTCCTGCTTCAAGAGTATTAGCCACCTTATGTCTCACCAGACCCCAGGTGTTATCAATCCTCCAGCCATAGAGATTTGTAAAGATTCCAAATCTAGCATATCATCCTCAAAGAGCCCATTGAGGCTCTCTGCTATGAAAAAAAAATCAAATATAGATTTCTCCAGGGGTACTCAAACAGGACACTAATGTAAATTAAGAGATGTGGCATCACTAAAAATAATTTAGCCAGTGGAGTTCCCAGCCAGGTCTGAATACGTTAAATGAGAATTACATTTGAACTGGTCTCACCTGCGATATTTCAAGCTGCATTAATTTTTGTGAGTGGCAGCCCACCTTTGTGCATATAAATTGGGTAATTACAGTAGTAAATTGAAATTTTTTGCATTTAGAATCAGCACCTGTAAATAACAGGAGGCCAGGGAAAGATGGCCATTTGAAACTTTGGCCCTCAATATTAGAGGGCAGCACTTTCTAGACAACTTGAAGGCTGAGAGGTTTGAAGAGATCTCACAGAAAAGGAGTGGGAACTTTATAAAAAAAGTAGCCAACCATTTGTTTGTACATTATTTTCTATTTAAGGATAATAATGTGGTGCAGAAAAGTTGAAACACGAAAATTATATATTTGGTTGTCTCACCTCAGCTTCCAGCAGAGTAACAGTTGTCACAAGATTACCATACTTGGGTTGAACATAATTTGTAGAAGTTGAAGTCCTGAAAGCTCGCTTCTGCACTGAAACCTGAAAAGATGTCAGAGAGTGAATCATGTCCCCTGTCTTTTTGGAAAGAGCATGGATGGTAAGTGGACTTGTTGAGTATTAACTCTGCCAATCAGGCATAATTGGTGCAAAATGCAGTCAACTGGTACATAGAAATATCTTTGCATTGATCTGAAGTCAATCTCTTAACCTTCAAAGGCCTCATTTCTGCCAGAAGGCAATCGACTATGTGAACAATGAAACTAATATAGGGATAGCTACAAAACACCAGGCAATTTACTTCTGTGATGTCTTTATTCTTAATAGCAATCGCGAGTTGGATGTTGTATCTTGTGTCTAACAGAGCTGTTAAATATAACATGTTAAGTAAATGGAGACTCAAAACAATATTGTCTAGGGTAGCTGATGCCTATCCAGAGATAGAGATGGAAAGAGACCTTTTATCTCTTTACGTAAATCCTCTGGTTTGTTGGATAGGGTTGCATAACCACTATTGCTGTTGGAACATATATTCATCAATATGTAAATCCTCAATGATGTAAATGCACAGAAAATAACTGGAAACCATTATTTTGTATCTTCTGGACATCTTTAATGTCTCTTCCAAAAATAAGCTTTTGAAAATTTTTAATGACTGGCCTTAAAATTTAGGTATATACAGGAACACTGAGCATAGCATACATAGGATTTGAGTTCTATTTACATTTTCAAAGCCGAAATAATATTCAAACTATTCATTGAGATGTCACATGACGTGAGCACAGAAATTATTTTTTACTAATTCTAGCACTGCTGGATTGGCACCTTCCCATGATGCTCTTTTTGAATTGAGGCACCTCAACTTGCTACAGTGTGAACCAAATCTGGGAATTTAATAAGCTTGGCTATTATCTCTGCATCTATGTTTCTTCTATGCACACATAAGCACACATGTACAGGGTCACTCATCCTTAAATATACATAGTCCAACACATCTTATATACATTCACACATGGAAGGTATATGCACATACAATGATACAGATGTATACAAATACACATAGACAGCAGAAATTTTACTTTATCATATTATTTTATCATATCAATCAAATATATTTTATATTATATCTAGACAATTGCAATATTAAGGGAAAAGCATAAAAGCAAGTTAGTTTTGTTGGGAAGTAAAATCCAAATAGATACAGCCCCCCGACCACTTCCCCAGAGACCATTGGGTGGAGGCTGTTGACTGACCAGCCAAAAAAGGAGAGAGACTAGAGCTAGAATAATTTGAGAAGAGATTGTTAACCCTATACCCTCATCCTTTTCCAGGGAAAATTCTAATCACTAATTCCATGACTTGACAGATTTGGCTTTCAGGAACTGGGCTGTTAGAGTCCATTCAGAGGTCCTTTGCCAAGAAAAGAAGAAATTTTGTCACCAAAGTACTCAGAGAGAGGGTACTAAATGCAGTCTTGGTGGCTTGTGATATAATGAATCCAGTAGGTTACTTGAGGACTATTACATCTACTCAGGCCATTTTTCACATGACTGGTGCTGAAAGTGTTTGAGTAAATGCCAGTTACAACTCAGGTATGGTTTATCAATCAAATCCTCATTTTGATACTGAAGAACAATTTTTTTCTCTGATAGGAAAACTTTAACAAACTGCTTATGGAATAGTTGGGACTACACATGAAACAAATGAATGGCTATATGCTACTTTAGAAGTTATATTTTAACTATCATCCTTATATCCAATATAGCTAACACTCACCAGGTAAGGGAACCATAGACCATGAAGGTCCTCAAGAAAATAGCCAGAAAAATGTCATAAGTATATAATGGTAATTTAATGAGACATTAAAAATAGAATGATGAGAGTGTCAACAGTAAATTCAGCCACACACATTCTACAGATTCTACTACTAGAAACAAGTATTAATGCTGAATTCTCTAAAAAAGAGTAGAAAGGAGACACTATTATCCATGCTTTCTGGATGTGGACCCTCAAGTATAGGAAGACTAAGTTGACTAGTCACACCACACTTTGTGTCTGAGGTAAACTCTAAGCAACTAACTACAAATGACATCCATTGACTCTGGATTAAATATTTTTGGGGGTGGGGTAGGGCTCTCACAGCTCTGCTTTTCTACAAGAAAAAAATTAATCCAGAGAGATCAGGAGGAGAGGTATAAAATTAGTATATATGCTAATGACCATGTCTGTATTTACAAGATTTATTTAGGAGCTGAAGACTTCTGAAAAATTGAATATCTCACATATTTCTACCTTTTTATTTTTTTAGCATTTTGCTTCCAAATACTCTTAAATGGTAGACTGAATGTACAAGAGCTCTGTTGTAAATAATCTTTTACACACAAAATAGACCAAAATGAAAACAACATAAAATGAATAATTATATGATTTTCCTCTTGGAATTTAATTTTTATATATATGCCAAAGTTCTACACCACACTTTTATTAAAAAAAATTTAACCAAAAGTCTCCTCCCCTCTTAAATGAAGTTTCAAATGAAAACTAGAAATTTCAAGTACTTGAAGAGAGTTTGATTCTTTGCTGACTTAATTGTACTAAGAATCAATTGTCCTATCAAAATGAATTCTGTTGCTTAAAACATAGATGTTGCTTAAATTCTGTTGTTTAAATCATACATATTGAATTCCATGAAGACTTTTTATATGGGTCGACATAGATCGGTTAACACAGATCTTAATATATATGGTTCATATAGAATTATAGGTAGGACATGAGCTGGAGAAAAATGAAAATAAAAAATGATCCAAAGATAAAGACCAGATTAATTTGAAAGCTTTTTATTATTAAATAAGGAGGGACAGGTTGATGTCTTATTATGGTAGAATCAGAATTCTATGCCCATATAGCACAAGTCTACCACATGCCCCACACCAAAATCCCAGGTTGGCCTAATATCCACTGTCCTTCTGGGTCAACCACTAAAGTAAGGATCAGGTCCATAGCACTAGGCAGTTTGATGCAGGAAGTGAGTGCCACACCCCAGAAAACTTAAAAATATATAAATCCTTCTTTATAACCATTTGGTACTTTTTCTAAAGAAACATGGGATAATACTCTTTTATTAAATATATACTTATGTATATTTGAGTTCATACTCAAGAATAACTAACATTTGGATACAATTCCTGCTGAATTTAATGTGATTTTGACAATAGCATTGCTGCAATAATGACTTTTCTATAAGCCATTAAAACTGCCTCAGGCTTCCAAGACCTACAAGGCATCACTTGTTCTTAGAAGTATGGCACTTTGCCATCTTTACTCTCTCAAACTCCAAATTCACTTGTGTATCTAGTGATGAGTCCAATTTTAACTCACTTTTCCACAAGACATTATGTGTCTGATGGTAAACCTTTAAAATCTATGTTCATGAGATTTTAAAGATACTTTTCTTCATATGATCACCAACTCTTATAGTCCTAAATAAGGTTGTTGGGGGTTAAAGTGTGTGTTTGTGTGTGTGTGTGTGCTTGCTAATGTGTGTGTATAGGGAAGAAGGCTATAGGCAAAGTGCATACTCCACAACTGATTCAAGTATCATCCAGAGGCCTTGTATTTTCTAGGCTCTGACAACTTCAGGTAATGTTTCCTATTAAGGTTTTATTTTCCTCTAAGAAACAATCTTTTTGGCACCCAAAGAGGGATCTATTCCCATTTAGTGCCTCTTAGACTCTCCTGAAATTGGATTGAGCAGGTGGTCTCTGAATACAGGTGTCAGTGTACATTATCCATAGAGAAAATAAGATCAAGCCTGAGAAAATTCAGTTTTTGAGAGAGGTGAAAGGAGTCATATTGTCATTCTTGTTTCACCTTAGGCAATTCATTTAACCTGTTTCTTCACACCCTAGAGAATATAAGGAAATTTTCCCTTCCTCCTCCTACCTCATTAGAGCATTTTATGGGCAGATATATAATGTGTTTGGAGTCCTCCTGTACGTGTGCCTTGGAAATGTAAGAAATATCAGTATTATGATGATTCAATACTTACCCATAATTGAGTATTTTATGACTGTATTCTGACTGTTATTCATAGAAAAATGGATATAATCATTTGCAGTTGTACCAAGTCACAATCTATAGATAAATAGTAATTTTCAAGTCACACACAAGCTAACTTTGGGTAAACACAAATCCCACCCCTATTTTTAGCTAATAGAGCTGTCCTGAAAATGTGTTACCAAGTACACATTTCTTACAAACATTCTTACCCACAGCTTAGTCTTGATTTATTAGTCTTGATCTTGCTCTATTGCAATAGCAATAGTGTAAGAAGGTCTCCTCAAGTCAGGTTAAGTTATTAAAAAAACAAAGAGATCTCCTGTGCTGAGTGCAAGGGCCATAAATGCAAGTCATTGTCTCCCTCTGGGCAGTAATCTCCCCAACTGTCTTTCTGTTCTCACCAGGAGGCCTGAACAATTGCTAAAAGTTCATGAGGAAGACTGAACTCACCCTTTTCTCTAAGCACCCCTTATGGGTGCACATGCAGTTTGAGGCATTTATTGGCAATTTCACTTTCTTTAGCAAATTGTCCCAATTTGGTTGTTTCATCTTCCTGCCATGACCAAACTCCAGCCTATTGACTCTGATGTGTCTTACACAGATTCTCATTTTCATCTCTGTCACTAGAGTCCAAAATGCCAACATACTTATTATCCGTGCTGTGACAAATACTGTATCTCTTTAGCAATCTCTTCAGATCTCAGTCTCCTAAGAAAACAGCTTTCTTTCACCCCCATCCCCAGGTCTTTTCAATATGAGGCACACTCAAATCATCCCTGTTCTTCCAATCCTTCCATAAGCTCATTCTGGACAATTTTCCTATCAGTCCTAAAATGGCAGCTTTTCTTAAGCTCCACTTCACCTCTTTCCTGCCTATCTGTGCGTCTTTGGACAGTCTCTTGGCAAAATACTGTGCCCTTGTAGGCCATTGCCCAGCTTAATTTTAGCCCTCTACAAATTACAGTAAGTCCCACTAATCAGATCAAAGCATTCATCCCTGCATGCGGATCAGATTTGAGATTATTTTTCATGACATAGCAAACAACTTCGAAAATTTCTTATGAGTCAGCTAAGGAGTACTCAGGCATGTGAAATCACAGGACAAGTTCACACATTCAGACTTAATGACTTGGTCAGGATCATTTAACAGGAAAGTCATGCTCATCCTCTGGTAGCCACTTTGGGCCCAGTTGAAGGACATTTTCTGGCAGAGATGCCTTTTGTTTGTGTGTTGTGGAGGGGTCACTTTTAGGACTTCTCGTCGGTAAATGTAGCCTTTATCATATTAATAATTTTATTCCTGTTTTATAAGAGAAATATGGCACCTCCAAAGTTCAAAATTTCTGGTCACTCCCTTACATCTGTGCTTGTAGAAATTCTTTTCTTTGGAATTTAAAATGAACTAATTAACTTTTTGGTAATATATGTAACTATTATACATCTTTCTTTGTTCCATATACACATTACGTCCTATAGGAACAAAATAATTCTGGCTGGAAAGGCCTTCTTTATCACTCCCCAATGGCATTTGAAAAATTACATGAAAATACAGCCAATTCTGTATATTCTTTTAGAATACCTCTGGTACCCCCAAGATTATGAATGTTAAGGATGTTGAGAGGAGAGCTGACACTTCTCTTCTGAGGTTTGGAAGGAGATCAGTCCTGTGAAATGGACAAGCTGATCCCAAAATAAACTCATTGGAATATGAATAAGGGATTGATTAAATGACCTAGTGTTATCAGGTTACAGAGCTGACAGCAATGCCTAAAAATGTGCAGATGAAAAAACTCAAGAGGCTGGAGAGATAATACAGGTAGTAGTGTGTTTACTGTGTATGCAGCTGACCAAGATTCAATTTCTGGCATTCCATTTGGACCACTGTCAATCCAGGAATAATTCCTCTTTATAGAGCCAATAGTCAGCCCTGAGTAGTGCTAAATAAAGCTCAAAAGCAAACAAAAATCTAATGATGTTTTAATAAAAAACACATCTAAAATTATTAAAACTACAAGCTGTATGAGCCTTACATATGTGAGACCCTGGGTTCAATATCCTGAATATTTTTTTTTTTGGTTTTTGGGCCACACCCTGTAACGCTTAGGGGTTACTCCTGACTATGCGCTCAGAAGTCGCTCCTGGCTTGGGGGACCATATGGGATGCCGGGGGATCGAACCGCGGTCCGTCCTAGGCTAGCGCTGGCAAGGCAGACACCTTACCTCTAACGCCACCAAGCCGGCCCCAATATCCTGACTTTTTAAAAATATTTTTAAATATATTTTTTATATTTTTTATATTTTATGTATATATAATTTTACAAAACTTACAAGCTGTTAGAATTATTTAAGTCTAATATATTTTGTTGTAAAATAATAGGAACAGAGATATAGCACAAAACTTAAGTATACCTGTCACTGCATCCTCATGGTGCTTAGTGTTGGCTTCACCAGCATTGCTGCCTAGATCCCTTGGGACCTTTTGAGCATAACTTGGTATGCCCCTGGAAGTCCCTGAGCCCTTCTGAGCGCCATATCCTCAGGTTCTAGATGTAAAACACTGGTGCAGTTGGTCAAATATCATCCTAAATAGCCGTTTGACTCCCTGAGTTCTTCTTGGGAGCCCTCCCCCATAAAATAATTAAATAAGATAATATTTCCTGGCAAAAAATATTTTATAATGTCTCCTTTATTTCTATTCACAAAATGACTAGAAAAATTTTATTCTAAAACAACAATTATTTTTCAGGAACAAGTGAAGAATGCTTGGTTCATTACTTCATCAGTCCAACAAAAATAATCCAGGTAATTTTTATTTTTTCTTTGGGATTTAAAATGAACTAATTAACTTTTTGGTAATATATGTAACTATTATACATCTTTCTTTGTTCATATACACATTAAGCCCTATAGGAACAAAATGATTCCTGGCTGGAAAGGCTTCCTTTATCACTCCCCAATGACATTTGAAAAATTACATGAAAACATAGCCAATTCTGTATGTTCTTTCAGAATATCTCTGGTATTCTAAAATACAGTCCTGTATCAAGATCCTCCCAAATCTTGCCCTGTCGGACCATGGTTTCTCCATGAAGAAAACCAAATTCAGACTACAAAATCAAGAACTGCTCTATATGGCCTTATCACCCTAATGGTCAAAGAAAATATCTCCCTAAAGAAAGAATGTGTTCAAAAGAAGAATCCTCATGGAATGGTAAGTGGTCAAAGTTAATCTGTCCTTGGTTACGTTTCCTTAATGCTACCCATGGCTGTCCTCATCATCTTGGGTTCTAGATAGAAGTCTAAAAATGAGTTCAGTTCGGATCCATTTGCTCAGCAATAAAACTGATCAAAAAGAAACTGTAGGATTGGAGCAATAGCACAACAGCAGGGCATTTACCTTGCACATGGTCAACCAGGGATAGACCCAGAATCAATCTCTGGCATCCCATAAGGTCCCCTGAGCCTGCCAGGAGTGATTTTTGAGTGCAAAGCCCGAGCGTCTCCAGCTGTGCCTCTCTCCAAAAAAGAATAGAGTATATAATACCAAGTTTCTCTGCATTTTTAATTTTACCTACAAGATGACATCTTACTTATGCATAAACCTTAACAAAGAGATAACAGCCAATTTTGACCTTCTTAAGTATTTTTATATTTGTAGAAATTAAAAAAATAAAACTTCAATTATTCACATACTGACCTAAAAAATGCTTAATGGACTTATTTCATTCTTCACTGAATAACGTTCTTTTCTGGTGAGACACATTATCTGTCCAACAGAACTTATGGTTGAATTATTTTTTTTACTCTTCTGAAAGTCCTCTGAACAATTCCTTTTCTAGTGAGACACAGTATTATCTAACCAACAGAAACCATGATTGAATTAATTTTTACTCTTCTAAGAGTCCTCTGAAAATTCCAATTACACACAATTTTCTTCAAATAAAATATAAAGACTAGCTGTAACTTTAAAGCAAATGTTTAGAAGTTTATTCAAAAGCAAACATAAAAAATGAGAATTTTTAATGTAACATTAGATTAATATTTGTATTATATGTAGAGAAAAATGAGTCAAATAATAATTTATATTCATAAAGTTTCATTGATGTATTATGCCTTAACTCACATCTATATATATGTACACAACCCATATTATGTACAAAGATGTACAATCTCTTTATAATTGAACTACTATCAAATTTAAATGTTGTTGAAATTATATATTATGTTCCTCTATTTAAAAAACTGTCCTTACTTCAGATGCTAATCATAAATATCCCCCCAGGCTACCTGCACTTTTATTGAACTGTCTACAAATTCCAATGATTTTTTTCAGGTCTGATAATTCACTTAAGCAATACACAGCATTTTAAAAATGTAATTGTAGTTTTATTACAAACAATTCAGATTGGGACCAACCAAGCAAAGAATCCAACAGGGCAAAATCTGGGAGGATTTTGATACAGGGCTATATTCTTGCTGTCTTTTGTTCTCTCCTGTCACCCACTCAGCATATTGGAATCTTTACCAACCAGGGCCTATGGGAGCTTCAATGTCCTGTTATTAATTGAGATTTTGTCATCTAATTATAATTAATAACAATCTCCTGCTCTCTCCCTTCCTGCCCCTCAGGATGGCTCAAAACTCAGAGCCCCATCCTTATAGTCCCATCCCTCATCTTTCTGTTCACCTGTCCTCATCCTGATTGTTTCATTTGCATAAACTCAGATGTGATCCCAGAGAGTCATGAATAATAAAGATATTTCTATGCCGTGAGCAAATATAAGAGTTTTAGCAACTCTAGGTTAGGGACTCAGGACAAAGATTAGACAAATTATAAAACTACAGTGTGTAATGACAACAAACCAAAAGCAACCAGGTAAAGGAATTCGATACAGAGCATTTTTGTTTGTATGTGCAGGTCAATAGATTGTGTGTGTGTGACTTAAAGCAAGTGTCAAATTTACAGCTTTTAGATCAATGAGGTCACTATCATTCCCCAAGATATCCTTGGTAGTATCTTTTAAATTTACATTATTAAATAATCCCCTCCCCAAATCTAACTGTGTGTGGAGAATTGACAAATTATCCATTAACCAAGTTCATATTACCAAAATTGAACAATGATTCTATGAGCAACACACACCCTATTTCTATACTATTCCTACCTCCAGATTCATTACTTGCTTTTATTAGGGAACACAAGATAAATATACATTGAGGTACATTTTAAAATGTCTGACCTATGTTCTTTAAAATTGTCAAGGCCATAAAATATAAAAACAGCTGAGGATTGGTTCCAGAAGAAATAATACTAAAGAGATGGTAATCCAAATGGTGATCAACTAGTTGCCCTGAATTGAATCCAAGAAAAAGAAAAATAGCTCTTTAAAGACATTACCCGGGCCATTGATATAATTTGTGTATGGCTGTGAATCACATATTGTTCCAATATTTTTCAATTTTTTAGTTCTGATAATGAACTCTGTATATGTGAGAAAGTAGTCCCTTATTCTTAGAAAACCTACAGTGACTTGTGTAAGAGAGCTCATTATGTGTATGCACTTCACCCTCACCTGCTTTCTAAACCCTGAGAGATGGTAGTTAAGGGGTGATAAATGATCAAGAAAATTGGTAACAGGAAAGTAATCGTTGATATTCTTGGCAATGGGTTAAAAGAATCTTTCAAAGTATATTAAAATTTTTATTACATTAAGTATAATACCAAGGAAAAATGGCATGTGTGTTATTGAGAAAATAGCTCTAAGGGATAGCGAGAATACCTTGCTTATGGGAAACCCTAATTTGATCACATGCCCTAGTTCCTAGCACCGCTGGGTTGGATCTGGTGAACCTTAATGCTACCTTATAGACTGAACAGTTAGGCCTTAGTATCTAGTGAATATTATTGTAAATGACCCCAATTAAACATATATTATGTGGGCCAGAGATAGGGCTGAAAGCACTTGTCTTGCATTGCCACCAACCCTGGTTTAGTTCCTGATACCACATGGTACACTGAATAGCACTGATGTGATTCCCAAGCAATACTACATCTGTAAATATGTATGTATATATGTATATACACATATATAATGCTACAAAGAAAATACACAGAAGTGCAATAATTATGATTTATGCTTTTATTCTACCATGAAAGAGCTTGATAAAAAGATCTTTTCATTCAATATTATTATTCTTAAGATTTGCTATTTTTTTCCAGCTTGAATTTTTGTTTTCTTCATTTTTCCTGAACTGGAGAGGTTTTCCTTTATTTTACTTATTTTTTGTAGTTAGGAAATACATAGTCATATAATGACACTGAACAAACTATGTCTCTGACTCAATAATGAACCTAGAGTATGGAGAGCCCATGGACCTTCTTCCTCTGTTGAACTGTTTACATGTCATAAGAATAGAAAAACTAAACGTGATATGAAAGTCTATAAGGACACATGAGATCACTGGTCATTCTCAACTTTGAAATGAGAAGACTTGGTAAAGAAAAATAAGAAAGTTTGAGAGATCTGATTTTCCCTACATCTGGCTAGTCTGTCAGACGCTACGACAAGACATGCCTGGAAGGGAATGTTCGCATAGTTTCTTCAACAATTCTTTCAGAATCACTTGTTTATGACTTAAAGTTGAAACTTTGACAGCAATTTTCTCTTCCATTCCCCCTTACTGCTCTTCTTTCCTTGCTGCCACCCTCCCCATACTGTCTTCCCAGGAATACACTTATGTTTTGTTCTTGAATCAACTACCCATAAGGAAGAATATCATAACCTAGTTTCTACCTCTGATGAGCATGGACATCACAATTCAGGTTTCAGTTTATCCAGAACTATAAGCAAAAACAAGCAAGAATAATATTTAATAAGGTAAGAATAAAATTCATATAATGACCTTTTGATGAAATTATTGGGTGACTCTAGACTGATTTGGTTGCAGAAATTTTCTCACATGGAGTGTCTTTTATATAGCATTACCTACAGCTTTCCTTATACCTAAGCAGAGAACTGGGAATGTTCTCAAAAGACAATGATGGTCCCAGTACTCTGGGCACATAAACTTTAATTCTATAAAATATCTGATTTGTAGGAAAATGTTGCATTTGCTATATCAAGTAGCTAGAAGATTACAAATAGATTCCTTTAATTTATAGTTTATTGATCCACCCTAATCCTCACTCTTTCTCTCTTTTAGGAATTACATAGAAGCAATAAACGTGGCAAATCAAGAGTTCTTGTTTATCATATTCTAAAAACTTAAGTATCTACAAATTTGGGGGTAGCAGGTGAAACCATTAGAAATCTTGATGCTTTTGGGGGCCGGGTAGGTGGCGCTGGAGGTAAGGTGTCTGCCTTGCAAGCGCTAGCCAAGGAAGGACCGCGGTTCGATCCCCAGGTGTCCCATATGGTCCCCCCAAGCCAGGGGCGATTTCTGAGCACATAGCCAGGAGTAACCCCTGAGCGTCAAACGGGTGTGGCCCAAAAACCAAAAAAAAAAAAAAAAAAAGAAATCTTGATGCTTTTGAGTGAGTTTTCCTACCATTGACACAGTTCTGAGCAACTGATATAGATTGATTCAGGGAACACAATAGAACTAGAAGTAAGCACCTTTATTTTGTCAAAATGAATAAAATCACTCTTCATACTTTTGATATGATTATAACACAAAAAATAATTTCAACTTCACAATTCTATAGAAAGGCATGTCTGAAAAACTATTTTCCCACCCTTGGACAAAAACACAGAGCATTATTGAATAAAAAATATATATTTTAAAAATATGATGTTTCTAGACCAAAATTTTTCTAAGTAATTCTGTTTTGTCTCATTAATTGTGGTAAAATTATTTTATATAAATAAATGTATACAATTATATATATTTACATATTATATTGTTGTTAATTAAATATAAAATTTAGAGTCCTTGTGTGGTGAGGTGAGATCTGTCTTGACTTAGCCTGGCACCTTCATCTGTGGGTCTGAAGGTTGCAGGGTAACAGAGGAGAAATGATCCATAAGCAGTCAGTTGATATTTCTGGAGATGTCCAGCTTTATTTCAAGGCCCTAACCACCAAGTGCATTCTCCACATGGCTTCTCAGCTAAGATTTTTCTTTCAGTCTCTTTTCACTGCCCTCCAAGCACCCTTCCAGTGTCTGCTCTCTCTCTCTCTCCCTTCTCCCCAGCCAGCCCTGTTCTTTATTCCCAATAGCAGCTCCTCCTTATGTGTGTGTGGCTGACAATCCATGTGGGATAAGTAGGAATTTGGGGGAGGGGTAATATATATTTATATAAATATATTTATATTATAAATATAAATAATTTAATATAACATGTAGAGAGATAAATGTGGAGAAAAATTAAAAGAAAGAGAAAAAAATGACATTTGTAAAATAACTGGGGGTGGATTTTGGGTCACAGTTGATAGTGCTCAGGGTTTAGGAACCTCTGGGATACTGGGGGATTGAACCTACATTTGCCACAATCAAAGCAAAAACTGTGCTATCACTCCTGCCCCAACATTTGTAAAATTTTTAATTTAACTAATGGGATTGGAGTTTATAAGCACATTATTATACATTTTCCATTTTCCTCTTGAATAAGAAGAAAATAATTTCTAATGACAAATATACACAAAGAGTAAATTCATTTTAGGGCACTTGGAAATTGTATTTTTGCAACCATCCAAGAAAAACATTTAAAGTTGATACCACTTCATGACTTTGAATTTATTTGTAGCTAAAATGACCAGGAAAAATGAGATGAAATATTAATCACACCACTTTCAGCACAAGGTAAACTTACAGTGTAGATAAACATTTAAGAGATTAATTCTGCTACTTGTGAACCTAAGTATGTTTGTTTTTTATGAGACTCTTTCAAAGGATATTCAATATGTCCATTCTTTTTTGTTTTGTTTTGTTTTAGGGCCACACTTGGCAGTGCTTAGGGATTACTTTTGACTTTCAGGAATTACTCCAGGCAGGTGTCGGGGAATCATATAAGATGCTGGGGATCAAACTCTAGGTAGGCCTTGTGCAAGGAAAATGCCTTACTCGCTCTACTATCTATCTAGTCCCTCATTTTCACTATTAACCTCTTGGAATCCCCTCTTCACAATCCTCACTTCCCTTCCTTGACTAAATATAAAGTTTAAAATTTCATGGAGAAAGTTAAGCACAATAATGTAATTGAAAAATCCCTGGTCTGGGGTCAAAGCGATAGTACAAGTAGAGTATTGCCTTGCACATGGCCAACCTGGGTTCATTCTTTGCCATCCCATGTGGTCCGCAGAGACTGCCAGGAGTGATTTCTGAGTGCAGAGACTGGAGTAAACCCAAAGCACTGCCGGGTGTGGTCCCAAAAGAAACAAACTAAAAAGGCCATAGTCTGTTTTGAAAGGACATTGTGATTTTACTATTTTACCTGGCTGGTTTATTTCAATCTCAGCCTAATACCACCAAGTTAGACAAACAACAGAGAGAACTTTTATTAGAAAAAATAATTCAAATCTCATGGGGCTGGAGAGTTAGTGCGAAAGAATAAAGCACTGCCTTGCGTGCAGTCCACTTGGATTCAATCCCTGACGTCATATATGGTCCCCCAAGTAGGTCCAGGAGTAATTCTTGAGGGCCGAGTCAGGTATAACCCATGTGGCCTAAAAGCAAAACCAAAACAAAAAATTTTAAATTGTATTTTTAGAGTAGTGAAAAATATATGAGAATATGCCAAACTTTAAGCTGAAAACCAGAAAAAAAAAATTTTAGGTTAATTGGTACTGCCTATTCTTGGCAAAATACTTCTTGGGTCCAATCATGAATGGTATTGTATATGACAGCAAGATTAAAAAACTCCTCAGTTCCTCCAAGCTGAAAGTAACAAGCATACATTTTGTTAGTAGAACTTGTAAGTCACTGCCAAAAGGAGAAACTTTTTGGGAGTTTGTCATGGTAAATCAATGTATTTGTCATGGGCTACAGAATGGCAGAAGATACATGAAAACCTGATGCTGATCGCTCGGTTACAAATGACTTGCAGATGTTAAAATGTGTTTCCCAATAAAAAGTAAGACAAAATGCCAGACTGCCTGGCAAGAAGGAGCCAAACACCTGCCTGAAGACAATGAGGACAAAATAAGCAGCAACAACCTCAATATTCCTGAAACTTCCTTCCTAAATGCTAACAATAGCCGCTTCCATATTCTTTTTTTTTTCATGTGAGTTACTGAGTCCCAGCTTCAACACATAAAAAGTGTATACTTGCCATTTCTTTCTCAGCACATGTAAGATGTACTCGTTTTTGCAACTTTTGTGACAGTGTGATTTATAAAAGGCCTGGCTCTAATTCTGTCATTTCTGTACCAATTGCAGAATGTTCTTTCAGAGCAGCCTCACAGGGCCTGACATCAGGCTCCAAATGACTTGCAGCTGCCCACTTGTTCTTCAAGTTCACCCGAGATGTTCAGGAGAGTTTTCATAATGTGTGAAAGGGTGTTGAAACAGACCATTCTGGTTGTCTGACCAGTTTGAGAGAAAGAGTCTCCAGTCCATTTTTTTTCTCTCACAACCAGACCAAGCAAATTCCTCTGAGGCTTCGACCATGAGATTAAGGAGGAAGAGGTCACCCTCTACAAAAAGCAACAGGTCAAGATACAAATGCCCCAATTACCTTCAAGAATAATAAGACCTCACAGAGACCCAAATTTCATATTTATAGGCAAGTCTAACAAAGAGATCAGTCAACGGATTTGCAGATTCTGGGAGTACATACAGGAGAGAAAATAGTTTATGAAATTCCACAAGGATTAATCAAATATTCTGAATTCAGTGTGGTGTGAATGTTATAAAGACATCACTGAAACCTAGGTCAAGATACACTAAAGTTAGAAGAAGTAATTGTAGTTTTTTCTCTCAGAGACCAAAGCAAGGAGTCCTTTCAAAAATACATTTGAAAAATTTTAAACTATATACCAGTAAACCATTTACAGCAAACTAGTGTTACTAGGACCAAAAAAAAAAAAAGTGACAACAACCCCCCCAAGCGCTTTTATTCTCTGCAAATAATGTTAAGTGTTGTTTCTTTATTCACAAGTAAATGTTTCATTTGTGCCTGAGGGGATTTTAATTTCCAGTAGCAATTGGTGTGGAGACTTTTTGGACTTTGGGTTTATGTTTATTATTAAAGCATTTGTTTTGATTAAATGTGTGCTAACTGCATTGAAGGCAATTTAAAAGGTATAATTAAAATAGGATATTAAGGTCAAACATTTGACAGTTAATTTTATGCAAAAATTTATTTTAAAAACAAAACAACTTAAACAAATACCTGTTTCAGAATAGACATACAGAAAAACATCATCACTGAAATCAAATAAATATAAGTTCAAAACCACACTACAAATTGCTATATAATTAATCTTGGCATGGCTATAATAAAATAATGAATATGTCTAAAATAGAATTATAAAACCACGTGGTCATTTTACTTTCAGTCTCAATTAGTCATAGTCATTCTTAGTAAAACCTTTACAGGTAAAATTAAAAGCAGATATAAAAACTATCAAAAAGAAGACATTCATAAATTTAGTAAGACTCTCATATGTTATACAGTGCATAATAAATGGGTACAGATGAAAATAAAATCAGCAACTAAATTTTTTCTAGAGATTGGTCTCATTAAAATAATCTTATTTTATAACATACCCAAACTTTCTTTTAAAAGGTAAATTATTTTTCATGTAGTATTCCTACAGAATTTTGTTAATGTCATTTAGTTCCCTAACTAAAAAAATTAGAAAAAATTAGGAAAAATTATTTATTTTTCAAAAACAAAAAAATTTTTTGTTTTATTGGGCCACATCTGGTAGTGCTCAGAGGTTACTCCTGCCTCTACGCTCAGAAATCACTTCTGGCCAGCTCAGGGGACCATATGGGATACTGGAATCAAATGCAGGTCCATCCCAAATCGTCTGCATACAAGGTAAAGTACATGCCCTACCACTGTGCTCTTACTCTGGATCTCTGAAACAAACAAAAAAAAATTGTTTTGTTTTTTTTTTGGGGGGGGCCAGACTTGGTGACATTCAGGGATTACTCCTGGTTATGCGCTCAAAAATCGCTCCTGGCTTGGGGAACCATATGGGATGCTGAAAGATCAAACCACGGTCTATCCTAAGCTAGTGCCAGCAAGGCAAACGGCTTAACACTCCACACCACCGCTTCAGTCCCATCTGAAACAAATTTAGAAAAGAAAATTAGAATAAAATAAAAAGTTCCTCAAGTCTCATTAACACTATTCAAAATATTTCTTCTTGAAAATTATACCACTTTAGGGGCCGGAGAGGTGGAGCTAGAGGTAAGGTGTCTGCCTTGCAAGCGCTAGCCAAGGAAGGACCGCGGTTCAATCCCCGGGCATCCCATATGGTCCCCCCAAGCCAGGGGCAATTTCTGAGCTCTTAGCCAGGAGTAACCCCTGAGCATCAAACGAGTGTGCCCCCCCAAAAAAGAAAATTATACCATTTTATATTATTTGATATTAAAAAATCTACAACTTATATGAAGATACTATGTGATAAGATTTCTCCAAGTATGATGATTAAATAATACTTTAACTACTTCTCAAAATAATACAAAATTTATGTGGGTAAAGTTTATGCATGAGATCAATATTTATCTCATTACATGTTTTTTCTGATGTGAAACATAGAAGCAAAAGCATTGTTTCACAGAAGTTGATTATTCTGTTTTCAATTCTTGCTAGAAGAGTCCTGAGAGTGCTTCCAAGTTGATCTCTATATCACATGAAACTATGGAAGCATGCTGACTAGCATTTTCTGGAGTCTTACCAACCATGATTTGGACAGAATCATGCCATTGGAAAACATGTTTTCAGAATTATGCTTAGAGCTACACAACTGCTGAGACATTTGATGAGTTCCTATCCCAATCTCACCAAAGAGGAAGTCTTGATAAGATTTTGATATTTGAAAGGAACAAAGGACAGACCAGGCTTTTCCTGTGATTAGTACAATAAAAACATGAACTTCTTATTTATTCCTTTGTCTTAACAACGACTTCAAAACCTTTGTGAAGTCTAAATTCTTTTAGACAAACTTTGGAATTGATAGAGATTTTCATTAGCTTATATAAATACTGAAATTAAAGTTGAATGCCTGGCCCAGAGGTTCCACTTACATTGAAAGTATTTAAGGAGTTTCAGGAGATTCAAAACAGTGTCCACTTTTCGATGAAATGTTAAAATGAGGAAGGACTGCTTATGAGTCATAGACAGTGGCTTTTCAAATTATCTATGAAATTCTTCATTGCCTGGACAGAAGCAAGTCTTCATACAGAAGGGTGGCTGTATCCTGCAGAGCAAGAGAAAATTACAGTAGTAATGCAGAATCAGCAAACAGAAATATCCCCTTTGGGAGCCAGAGTGATGGTACAGTTGGCAGGGTGTTTGCCCAGCATACAGCTAACCTGTGTTTGGATCTCCTACACACCATTATGGTTTCCCGAACATACCAAGAGTGATCCCTGAGCACAAAGCCAGGAATAAAACTTGAACAACACTAGGTGTAGCTCAAAAAACCAAGAAATAAAAATCCCAATTAAACAACTATCCTTTTTGAAGACTCACAGTTTCCACTATTGGTTTTACATTTCACCATTTTCCTTGTTACTTGTGGTAATTCTTAATATGAGTATTTTCCTCTATCAAACCTTCAATAGTGGCCTTTATAGATAATATTGTTACCATATTACAAGACAATATACATATAAAAGGAGTAACTATTTGTGTTTTAAATTTATCAAGGGTCAGGGGAACCACATATTCTCTTGTGTAGTCTTCTTGAATACTTGATAAAAAAAAAAGAAATAATTCTCAAATGTTCCAAAATGAGGAATAAAGAAGTATAAGATTTGTTCAAAGTCATACTGCTGATTAGTGATATCAACAATTTTTAATTAGGGTTGTTGATACCAAATTCAGTTTGTCTCATTGGGTAGATCAACTATAAATTTTTGGAACATAAGGGTGTGAGTTAATTTTTTATCAGGGGTCCTCCTAGTACACCTCTAATTCCTTCCCATCTACTCACATGACTGACTCCAAAGTCAAATATTTTATAAGCTTTGCTTAGCCTGTTTTCACATCCTTTGCCAAAACTAAGTAAGAGTCTACTAAACCATCTGTGGCCTAGATCATATCCTTGGATAAAAAACAACTTTATAAATCACTGCTAGATTAGGGTGGGAGTTTATGTTACTCAAGTGGTCCCAGACAAGGGATTTATTTCATGTTTGGGATCAATTTAACAATGCAGAGAATTGCCGCACTACAACAATCTTTAAGTCTTCTGGCCTGGGTCAACTATGACCAGGGAAGTCCTTTATGTCTTTTCTCCACAGTTTTCAGTATGAGAAAAGTCCAGTGCAAGATGAGCTTTGTCTCTTATTTCCTAGTTCCTTGTGTTATGTGAATTATCAAAGCTTTCATCCAGTTTATTGTGTACTGTATTCAGTACTCCATACAGTTTCATCTTCTGATTATCCATGTTGACTAAAAATGCTCAGACTTCATGCCTTCAGTCAGTTAGTCCGTAAGTATTTATTTTCTGAAAAATTCTCAACAAAGAAAACCTGGGCTTAACCTGAGACACTCTCATTTCTCATTCTCATTCATCTATAGTTCATCTTTGTCCAGATATGACATTATGTACACTATCCATAACCTCCACTAGTGATAGACATGGATTTTCAGTATTAATTTGATGAAGTATTCCTAATCATTTATAAAACTGATATGAGCTATAGAAAGTCATAGTCTCTCTAGTAGAATTAGAGTTATTATCTCCTAAAGAGTGTGATTTCTTCTAAACAACTGGGTTTAAATAATTAAAGAACTTTCCTAATCTTGGCAAATTGACCAAGGTCTTGAGTATTCTGTGCTAGGGTTTGGTAACATCTTTTTTATCTTGCAGCAGTAAATTTTCTTATCTACTAAATAGTGACTTCAATTCACATGGTAGATCATTTCTTCAGGAAAAGAAGAAAAATAATCAGTTGGTTTCCTTTGATCCTTATCCTTATAACCAAGACAGATGACTATCCTGGGTCCTTGTTATAGGGGGAGGCTCTCCTTTGTAGTAGAGTTTCTTTCTTCCAAGATCTTTACTACATGATGTTTTATCAGTAAATTCCATCTTTAATTTGATATCCCTTTTCAATGAAGTGAATAAACCCATGACTTTGGCTCCTTAAATATTAAAATGAGGTATTGGGCAACATCTGCAGGATAATAATTTGCACTAATTACAAACACATCTGAAATTCTAGCCTGGACCAGTCACTAATCTAATTATTTCCATTTTTTTTTGTGTATTGAGCCCCAACCAGAAGGAAATGATATTAGACATAAGGTTTGCATGGGAGGTATTTAGACCAGTTATATGACTATGAGATGACATTTTTTGTAGTACAGTCAAATCTTTCAACAATATTAAATATTAATTTATAAAGTAAGTAATAGAATCATTTTTATTGAGATAAAGGATATTCCTTCACTTTTTTCCTGCTTGGTTTTATCCTGTTGTGTTACATTCTACATTGTTCTTCCCTGTCATATGGGACACTTACTGGTGTGTGTGATATCATACCAGTATGATAGCTTCTAACCCTAAAATTAATATTATTCCATGAACACCGCAGTCTTATTACAATCATAAATTTTTAATATTTTTATTTTAAAATACTGAAATCTGAATCTATATGTACTAATAGTTACCACTCTCTTCATTATGTCAGATTTTCTTTTATTGTCATAAACAAAATTCTATGCCCTGATTCAATGTTTCTCAACTATTTTCTGACCACTTTTTCTTCACATAATTCCTATTTAACCAGTTGACCCTCTAGTAGTGCTGTATTCCCCCGTATTTATGTAGTTTTCACTATGACCCCAACCTCAGAATATCCTGAATTTCTACAAGGGACCACATAGCCCCTGGTTAAAAAATCTGCCTCATTTATTACATTAGCATTACTTATTCTAGAACATAGAGTTGTATAAAATCATATGAAATATTTGTAAGGTCTTTTTATGGCAGAAATCATATCTGCCTCACTTTTTTAGTCACAGTGACACATAGTAAATGCTCAATTAGACATTCATTGAATGAAAATATTATGCTAAAATATTAATTTATCTACTTGTTTTTATAATTTGTTACTTTGATTTTTAGTATTTCATCTGTAAAACATCAACTACAAAGAGTTATTGGAGCAATTAAAAATGAATGATGCATAATGTTTGGCCCAAAGTTGGAGTTTAGTATTTGTCAATAAGCAAAGAATTATACCGCTTGTGCACATACTAATTGTTTGAGTTTATTGAATCAATCATGTATTTATTATCTTAAAAATGAAGGTATTTTTTTTAATGTGGGAATCATGAAATAGTAATAAGTTGGTTTTTGTACAATTCTACATGATAGGAGGGGACCTAGGGGTGACTTTATTTGTTGACACTTTTTGGAGATCATAAAATATTTTCAATGGAAATATCTTTTTCTTTAACTCACCAATGACTTCTAAACAACTAAAGACAACCTTTATCTTAGGTTCCAAAATGGTATAAAAAATACATTTGGTTTCAAAAGAAGCAAGGAAAATTTTAACCCCAAAAGATAATATTTTGGAAAGTTAAAATGGAGCAAAACTTGAGGTTACAATAGTAATCTCTTACAAACCTAACTACAGCTTATGCTAGAATGAATAGCATAATGCATAGTGTGGTACCCAACTTAAGTTACTCTATAATTGTACCAGAGAGCAAACAGGATACAAACAAAAAGAATAGTCATTCCTTTCACGGAAATGAATAGTTGGTAGGAGAATATTGACAAAGGGTATTTCTCAGCAAAAAACAGAAGTGGAACCTGTATGTATCTAGTCCCATTTCTCTATTCCTTTACAAGGTATTCATTTAAAAGGAATTCACTATTCTCTAATGTAGTTTACTTGTCAGATGGTACAATTACAGTTATTTTGCAGAGTCAATTTTCTGTTACATAATTACATAGACTTGTGTCTAATGCAACAGAAAATTGCCTGGGTGGAATAACTTTCAGGTGTTGGTTTGACTCTAGGGGGTTTTATTTTTCTTTTTGGTCACAAGGATTTATTTTTGTTCAAATGTCTCCCAAAAGTCTTAGTCCTAACATCACTCTGAGTAAATATGAAATGTATCACTTAAAGAATAGGCACAGAGTCCCTTATAGCTGGTGTAAAATTCCATATACGCATTTACTTGCTATTTATCCTCAGTTACTATAGAGTCTTTTATATGAGGCAAAACTATTTTATTTCCTAATGCAATGATGTTTAAAACTAACTGTAAAGAGTTCTGGTTGAGTCTTAGGAGAAAAGGGCAAGTTTAGATCTCACTGGGATCTTTGGTTTAAAGATGGTTTTTTTTCAGGGCCTGAGTCAGTACAGTACAGTAGGTAAGACAATTGCTTGGCATCCTACAACCTGGGTTGGATCCATGAGGACTCATATGTTTGTCCTAGCCCTACTAGGAGTGCTTCTTGAGCACAGAGTCATTAATAAGCCTTGAGCAACACTGAGTATGGCCCCAAACTCAATAACAACAACAACAACAACAACAATAACAACAACAAAGGTGGATTTTTAAAAATAGGGGCTCGATCAGCACTGGACAAAAATCACAACATGACAGTGAGGAAATTGTAAAAAGTGTGAGGTGAGAATTTTAAAACCAAGGATTCAAAGAATTATAAACCACTCCTGACTTGATATTTCCCATTGAAAAGCTAACAGAGTAAGTTGATAAATTTCCAAAATGAACAATCTAACCACTTGCTTGGCAAGCAACTCTCTGGGAGATTAAGTGCTAGCCCACACTGTTCTACACTTGAAAATGGACATCAGACTTTTATAATAAACTATGTCACAGAACCAAATACATATCAATTCAAGGAGGTGTTGTTGACTGAACAGAGAACCGCTATCCCCTACCCAACCATCTCCTTTATTTACAGAGTACAGCTGCAGCTTAGAAGATTCATGTTTCCAAGGACACAGTGGAACTGTATCTGCTTGACATTTATACAATTTAGTCAAATTCAATCTAAAATTGAATCAGTCCAGATGTCTTTAATTGAGAAGACAATGCTAAGCCTTTTAACAATATGAATTTGGGAAACAAGACTTGCTTTTTTTCCTTTGGTCAACTAAATGTATGATGGGTTGAGTATTCATATGGAAGGGATGGGAAGAAAGTACAAATTAACACTGTAATCAGGAGGTTGAGTTTTCTTATTTAGAAATAAACCCTAATATGGATCTCAGGTATTCCAGCAGGAGTCCATCGACTGTGCATTAGATTTATTTGCTAAAGATTTTCTGTCATTACCTGTTCTCTCTGAAAGTCACATTCTTGCCTCAGCTATAGTGTGAGCAGGAAAAAGTTGTTCACCATTAAAATCTCATATGTCCTGGGAGCAGAAGGAAAGCATTGTCCAACACACCTCTGTGCCATCCAGTCCCTTCATATCTACCAATTTTTTTCCTTATGCTTTCCTTTCTTTGTTTGAGCCCCATTGGAATTATTACAGTTCTTAATAGCCTACCTCATAAGGTTTTCCAAACAATGCATCCTTTGTGTCAACTGTCAAATGGTTGCATTCAACTTTGCTTTTTGGGATAATATGAAGAGTCTGAACATTTTTAGTTCTCTTCATTACTTTACAACAGCAATTAAGACACCAACCAGAACTCTCTTGTGCTCTATTGGAAACAAACCCATCATACTCAGCTTTCCCTATAATTGAATCATTGAAGCTTGATGTCATTTTGGTTTCCATGCAGTACAACCTCTTAAGAGCAATTTTGTTGTTTCTTAGGCCTGATAAGCCGTCTTAGTGCCAATTCTCTAAGGTGCCTGAGATCGAATCTTACAAGACCATAATTTCATTTTCCTTATCTGTATTATATCATTTCTTGCCACATAACTATCCCTAACATTGTTTGTATTGTTCTTATTACATCTGTGAATAAAGCTAATAAACCTCATGTCACTTTAAATACCTACAAGATTTTAAAATTATTTTTGCATACTCAGTGGAGTTGGATTCACTTGCCCAAAAGATACCATATAATGATGCCATTCAAAATAATAATATTATTTCTTTATATTTTTCTTATCAATTAATTTGTCTTGTGATCAATTTTTGTTACTTGCTCTATAAAGGCCTGTGAAATCTGAGATTATTAATGGTTGGTGTTGAAGTGTTTTCTGTATTAGTAGTTTTAAAATAGCACTCAGGAGTAAAAACTCAGCCTGCTTTCTCTTAAGTAACCAATTTTTACTATTATGGGAAAATAATAATTGTTTTAATATTATGGTTCTTTGATAAAAAATTTCAATTAGTGTTTCTGGAATGAGTCTGGCATTCTTGACTACCCCCTTGAAATAACTTTATTCTTACAAGAAAGAACAGAATCTGGGCCATCATTTTAACTCAATTCAAAAGGAAAATGCTCTACAAATTATTGTCACAAAATTGAAGATTGGACTGCTCTGTAACTAGTTTTCAGGAAACCAAGATCCACATCTGTTTCTACCGGTTTACTCTTCAGCTTTTATTGAACACTCATGAGCCCCATGCAGTAGGACAAGGCCAGAAAACTGTTCATTATTCACAAACTGCCTCTTATCTGACACTGGTTAGCATGCAAGGGAATAGATGAAGAAGCCAATTGAGATATGGAAAATTATTTAATGAACTCCACTATAACCAGAGGTGTTTTACAAATTCAATTCAGGCAATATGCTGTGATCCGAGTTTGTGAAAAATGAGCTACATTCAGTGTTCAAACTAATTGTTTAATAGCAGAATTAATACATTATGGTCATTTAATGCTTTGCAAATTAAAGGACAGCACTCCTATTTGAGATCTAATAAAAAATTCTATCCCTTTTCTCCAATTCCCTCAATAATTATTACATGTCACAATTAGCTTCTTTATTTCTGAAACAAACCTATTATAAATATGTTTAAGATTTATTTTTTTGGTTATAGAATTGGGAAAAGATGAAATTTCTAGTGTGGTAGTAATATTTCAAGAGTGAAAAATTTCAGATTATTTAAAAAGATTATTCTCATCACTTTGAATGTATTAGGTGCTAACTTTCCAAGTAGCAGTCATAACAACCTTATAAGACAAAACTGAGTTTATTACTGTGGAGGGAAGACACCTATTTTACAGAGTTTATGGTTTCTGAAAGTGAGAAAGTCAAGATTTTATTGAGATATTTGAGTTTGGCTTATCAGGAATGAATTACTTTAACCTCTTAGCTTCAGTTTTTAAGGTATGCTAGTCCCAAATTAAACTGAAAGAGAAAAGACAGCTTTTCACACAAGTTTGTATGAGTTTATAGAATATTGGGGCTCAAAAAACACTGGATTTTATATAGAGTAGCTTAGTAACAGAATAAGAAGGAGAAAAATGGTACTCAGAATAAAATAAATAACTTTAAGGAAAGACAAAAAGAACTGGCAGTTTATAGATGGAGGAATGATAAAAAAAAAAAGTGATCATTCATTTAAGTGATTTCTTACTAGAGCTGAGTTTTTGTCTGCAGTGATTGGAGTTGGTCTACCCTGGTTGCAAATCTCCTAGGAATGAGGTCTATGACAAGTACATTACTTTGAAAGGCTCTACTTTTAAATAGATGAAAGTTCATAGAAAGAAAACAAAACAAGCAAACAGAAAGCTTCAATATGATGTTGTCTAGATTTATTTAGATTTAAAGTAGGTTTTAAGGGGTGGAAGAGATAGCACGGCTGTAGGGTGTTTGCCTTGCATGCTGCTGACCTGGAAGATACCCACTTTGATTCCCAGCATCCCATATGGTCCCCAAGCTGCCAGGGGCAATTTCTGAGTGCAGAGCCAGGAGTAACTCCTGAGCACTAATGGGTGTGGGCCAACAACTGATCAATCAATCAAAAAATAAAGTTTAAAAAAATAAAGGAGATTTTAAAAAAATGGTTTTTTCTTTAAGGTGACAAAGTTTTTTCTTTGAGGAGGAGGAGGCTTAATAGTGTAAATCTTAGGATTCAGTGAAGATTATGACACAAATGTAGGTAGAACTAGATCACATCATATTAAGCAAAATCAATTAAAGGTAGAAAGAAAAATATTGGATTTCACTCATTTGTTGTACAGAAGAAGACAAAACAAGAGAATAGACAATATTGAACCATGACAAACATTCTGAAGTACAGACCCAAATGCCAAGTAGAAGTGGGAGTATAGTTAGGGAAGGTAGATCAAACTAAAGGAACAAGGATGTGGGCACTTCGTTGGTGGTCAGGTGTAATAATTTTGTATATCAATATCCTAAGCTTGATTACTGTTGTAACTACATAAACTAAAGAAAATAAAAGTTAAAAAACATAGATAATGATGCAATAATTTAAGATTGGTAGTAAAGATAAGGAAAACATTTTAGGGGAAGCTTAGTATAAGAAATATTGAAAGACTCATAGATCCTATAATTTTTCCTAATAAAGAACAGCAGAGCTATTTGATAGAATCTTCTGGGTCAGTGACAATTTTTCTTATAAATACAATGGAATATTAGACTCAAGTTAATGAAGATTATAGGATATATAAAAACCATTCTTATTTTGGCCATTTATCAAACTGCACTTCTGCTACTTATTTGGCTTACATACCAAAATGTATATGCTGGCTCTGTTAACCTTTGACAAAATCCTTTCAATCTATATTAGTTTTTTTATAATAATTTCATTCATACTTTGAAAAAGTTGATCTTTTACTCCTTAATTCTGAGTTGAAAATGTTCTAACACACAAGTCACTTGAACTACTTTTAACATCAAATCTCACATAAAGTATAGTAATGTTTTAACATGTGCAGTCATTTCTGTCACATATAAAACTCATATTTAACTCTCCAGGCAGCATAAAATGCCACAAAAGATAAAATAAATGAGATAAAAAATATTCTTTGATAGCCTGACTGCCTCACCTTCTGGGAATCACAGCACAGGGATATAGCTGTGTCTCTTATGTAGGATTCCTTCTCAGTCTGTCAACATTTTTTGTGATCACAATATATAGTGAACCTTCACCCCCGGTTTCCCCCACTCAATAAGGACCCTCTCCCAAAGTAAAGGACCATAAAGATACCTTGGCTCCTTAGTATGCACTACAGATAAAGTCAAAGTAGATCAAATATTCAAGTTTTCTGATGGTAATGATTAATATAAGATTAATCTGTGCATTGAGCAAGACTATCACCAACATTCAAGAATCTCTCCTTAATCATTTGGCTTCTGCCAAATTAAATTATATCTCCTGAACTGTCACATAGTATGGACCCACCAGAATATTTTAATCATGTTCACTTACTAACTTCTGAAGCCTAAAAGACTTTTCCTCTTTTCAGTCTATAAAATTTCAAGTCATATCAACATTCAATCCAAAAGATCTCTAATGAGGTCCAGACTTTTGGAAAGAGTTAAAGACAAGTTGGACATGGCTGACTCCTATAATCCAAGCCAAATTCTAAAGAAAGATCAATTCTAATTGAAATATCTTCTTTTTCTCCTTCTCTCTCTTTCCTAGTATAATATGGAATCCTTTGTCTTCTCAAGGTTTTTCAACAGGAACCAGCTTAATTTTTCTTCCTTCAAAAGTAAATTTAACTTATCCCCAACTTCTATTATTCAAGAACTTTGTTCTAAAATGACAGCTAACAGATTATTTCTCCTAGAGAACCTATTCATACTTTACTGGAAAATAAAACTCCTCTTCCTGCCTGATTTTTCTTTTACTGTCACGTTTGCAACACAGGAAGGAGATGGTAAGATGGGAGTAGAGGCTAAACACTGCTTTTCCCCACCCTATGCAAAACCGAGATATTCACTGATTGTCCTACAGTTTAATTCACTTCTAAAATCATTTGCCTGGAAATAAATTTAATTGTTATAGTCCCTGTCATATCATGCTAATCACACATGCTAGTCACCAGGTTATCATGACTGGTTTCTGAATATGCTACAAATTGTGGGCTCCCAGGTCACCCTTCTCAGGTTGGTCATTTTGCTTAAAGTACTACAATAATTTGAGTTTTGCTCCCTTGTATGGCTCGGGGGAGACAGGGTTTTCTGTGCGGCTTGGGTGAGAGTTTTGCTCCCTTGTGCGGCTCGGGGGAAACTTTGTTTCCTGTGTGGCTTGGGTGAGAGTTCCCTCCCTTGTGCAGCTCGGAGGAAACTTGGTTCCCTGTGCGGCTTGGGTGAGAGTTTTGCTCCCTTGTGCGACTTGGGGGAGACAGGGTTTTCTGTGCGGCTTGGGTGAGAGTTTTGCTCCCTTCTGCGGCTTGGGGGAAACTTGGTTCCCTGTGCGGCTTGGGTGAGAGTTTTGCTCCCTGTGCGGCTCGGGGGAGACAGGGTTTTCTGTGCGGCTTGGGTGAGAGTTTTGCTCCCTTGTGAGGCTCGGGGGAGACAGGGTTTTCTGTGCGGCTTGGGTGAGAGTTTTGCTCCCTTGTGCGGCTTGGGGGAAACTTGGTTCCCTGTGCGGCTTGGGTGAGAGTTTTGCTCCCTTGTGCGGCTCAGGGGAGACAGGCTTTTCTGTGCGGCTTGGGTGAGAGTTTTGCTCCCTTGTGCGGCTTGGGGGAAACTTGGTTCCCTGTGGGGCTTGGGTGAGAGTTTTGCTCCCTTGTGCGGCTCGGGGGAGACAGGGTTTTCTGTGCGGCTTGGGTGAGAGTTTTGCTCCCTTGTGCGGCTCGGGGGAGACAGGGTTTTCTGTGCGGCTTGGGTGAGAGTTTTGCTCCCTTGTGCGGCTCGTAGGAAACTTGGTTCCCTGTGGGGCTTGGGTGAGAGTTTTGCTCCCTTGTGCGGCTCGGGGGAGACAGGGTTTTCTGTGCGGCTTGGGTGAGATTTTGCTCCCTTGTGCGGCCTGGGGGAGACTTTGTTTCCTGTGCGGCTTGGGTGAGACTTTGTTTCCTTGTCGTCAAGACCGACTCCCCCCCCCCCCCCAGTGAGTCCCTTCCCCCGGGTGGGCGCCTGGAAAGGCAAGTTGAGCAACCGGAATAGTCGGGGGAGATAGGGCCAGCTATCTGGACTCTCAGGTGACCTAGAGCAATCCACCCCCTTGGGCCCTGGAGCGGATCAGGGACTCCCCAAGGGTGAGGGCAGAGCCTGAAAGGGTAGACTGAGGGAACTCCTTCAAGGGAGGTTTGGAGGGGGCGGAAATCCATTGACTCCCAGAGAAAGGAGGGGGGATTGAGAGCTAGGCTCAACAGCGCCAGTAAACATTGTGGCCAGGAGTGGAACTGCACCGCAGACAGAAATAAGGAGCAGAAAAGGGAAAAGACCCACAGCAGGAAGGCTGAACTCTAGGAAGCAAAGGGGAGGAGAAAGGGCTAGGCTCAACAAACTCACCCAACAGGCCCCTCTAGAAACACCTTCAGGAAGGGGTCAAAGCAGGCCAAAATTAGAAGCCACAGCACTCCAAAATACACCATTAAATACAAAGAACAATGCGTAAAGCAAGGAAATCGCTAATAACTGGAGACACCATGACAAACCCTATCAAATTTCCAAGTCCACCAAAACGCACAGATCCACGGGAAGAAGACCTAAAAGCTGTCATGAGGAAGGAAATGCAAGAATTAATAAAAGAATTGAAAGAAACCCTAGCAACCGAGTATAAGAAATCCATGGACAAACGAATCAGCCAAATTAAAGAAGAAATGTCAAAGAACATGAGAGATTCCATACAAAAAGAAGTGAAGGACTTAAAAGACAAAGTAGCAAGTCTTATGAGCAGAAACACAGAGTTGGAGAAGCACATCGAAGAACTCGAAGGAAAACTACAATCAAAAAATGATCAAGAAACCAACAAAGAAATAAAAGGCAAAGCACTGGAAGGAAAAATCCAATATCTAATGAACAAAGACAAAAGAAACAATCTAAGAATTGTGGGTATACCAGAAGGGGAGAAAATAGGGAAGGGGGAAGAACAGGTAGTCAGGGAGATAATAACAGAGAACTTCCCCACACTCTGGAAAGACACTTCAGGACAAATCCAGGAAGTCAAGAGAGTCCCTAATAAAATAGACCCTAATAAACCCACACCAAGACACATAATAATCCAAATGGCAAAAAACAAAGAGAAAGAGGAACTCCTAAAGGCAATAAGAGAGAAAAAAAACCTCAAGTACAAAGGAAAGGACATAAGAATCAAACCGGATCTTCCATTTGAAATAATTCAAGCAAGAAGACAGTGGAATGACATATTTACACGACTGAATGAAAGAAACTTCCAACCCAGGGTCCAATACCCAGCAAAACTATCATTCATATGGGAGGGCAGACTAAAAAACATTCTCAAACATGAACAAACTTGAACTATTTGTGCAAACTAAGCCGATCCTAAGCGACTTACTCAGAGATGAATTACACAATCCAAACCCCCGATTGTAACAACAACCACTGCACACAATACAACTGCACAACAGTCCTCTCTATCAATAATTTCCCTAAATGTGAACGGACTAAACTCTCCATTTAAAAGACACATAGTAGAGAACTGGGTTAGGAAAAATAAACCGGACTTCTGCTGTCTGCAAGAAACACACCTACAGCTACAGGATAAGCACAGGCTTAGAATAAAAGGATGGAAAGTAATTATTCAGGCCAATGGAAAACAAAAAAGAGCAGGGACAGCCATTCTTATATCAGACCAAATTGTATTCAACCTCAAGAAAGTGATCAGAGACAAAGAGGGACACTACTTACTGATCAGGGGAACATTAGATCAAGAAACACTAACCCTGATCAATATCTATGCACCTAATGTAGAGTCAGCAAAATATGTGAGGCAACTACTGGCAAACCTGGAGAAACACATGAAGGGAAATGTGATAATAGTAGGGGACCTCAATACTCCACTATCACCACTGGACAGATCCACCAAACAGAAAAATAACAAAGAAATAAGAGCTCTAAATAAAAAATTAGAAGATTTAGGGCTAATAGATTTATATAGAGCCCTCCATCCCCAGAAAGCAGAATACACATTCTTCTCAAACCCAAATGGAACCTTCTCCAGAATAGACCATGTATTAGGATACAAAGCCAACCTATATAAGACCACAAAGGTAAGGATCATAAGAAGTACCCTTTCAGATCACTATGCAACAGAGGTTAAAATTGATGTCAAGAAGAAGCAATGGAGGAAAACTAGTACCTGGAGATTAAACAACATCCTGCTCAACAACAGCTGGATCAAAGAACAACTCAAGGAAGAAATAAAAAGATTCCTTGAGACAAATGACAATGAAGAGACAACATGTCAAAATTTATGGGACACAGCAAAAGCAGTAATTAGGGGGAAACTCATAGCAATAGAGGCCTATGTCAAGAAACAGGAAAATAACAAAACCAACAGTTTAAAAGATCACCTCAAAGAATTGGAACAACAGCAACAGAGAAATCCAACCACAACCAGAAGGCAAGAAATAATAAAAACCAGAGCAGAAATAAACAACATCGAAACCAAGAAAACAATACAAAAAATCAATGAGACCAGGAGTTGGTTTTTCGAAAAAATAAACAAGATAGACAAACCATTGGCAAAACTCACCCAAAAAAAGAGGGAAAACACCCAAATCAACAGGATCACAAATGAAAGGGGAGAGATTACAACAGAACCCCAAGAAATACAACATATCATGAGATCATACTATGAACAACTATACTCAACTAGGCTAGAGAACCCAGTAGAAATCGACAGATTCTTAGACAAACACCCTCTTCCAAGACTGGAAAAGGAAGATCTAGAAAGCCTAAACAGACCAATCACCTCAGAGGAAATTGAAGACGTAATTAAAAAACTCCCTAAGAACAAAAGCCCAGGCCCAGATGGATTTACAAGTGAATTATATCAAACATTTCAAGAAGACTTACTACCACTTTTCCATAGGCTTTTCCAAACCATAGAAAAAACAGGAATCCTCCCCAACTCTTTTTATGAGGCTAATATCACACTCATTCCCAAAGAAGGCAAAGACACCACCAAAAAAGAAAACTACAGACCAATCTCACTAATGAACATAGATGCAAAGATACTTAACAAAATCTTAGCAAACCGAATTCAGCACTTCATCAAAAAGATCATACATCACGACCAAGTGGGATTCATACCAGGAATGCAAGGTTGGTTCAACATACACAAATCAATCAATTTGATACATCACATCAACAACACGAAAGACAAAAACCACATGATCATATCAATCGATGCAGAGAAGGCATTTGACAAAATCCAACATCCTTTCATGTTAAAGACACTCAGAAAAATAGGGTTAGAAGGAACTTTCCTCAAGATAGTTACAGCTATATATGAAAAGCCAACAGCCAACATTATACTTAATGGCGAGAAACTAGAAGCATTCCCACTAAGGTCAGGAACTAGACAAGGCTGTCCACTCTCTCCACTCTTATTCAATATAACCTTAGAAGTCCTAGCAATAGCAATCCGACAAGAGAAGGGAATCAAAGGAATTCAAATAGGGAAAGAGGAACACAAGCTATCTCTATTTGCCGACGATATGATGATATACATTAAAAACCCTAAAGAGTCCACAATAAAACTCCTAGAAACAATCAGCCAATACAGCAAAGTGGCTGGATACAAAGTCAATACACAAAAGACAGTAGCGTTTCTATATACAAAAAATGAAGTTGAGGAGAGAGAGATTAAAAATACAATTCCATTTAAGATAGTATCAAAAAATATTAGGTATCTAGGAATCAACCTTACAAGAGAAGTGAAAGACCTATACCAGGAAAACTTCAAAACACTCCAGAAAGAAATTGAAGACGATCTAAAGAAATGGAAGAACATCCCATGCTCATGGATAGGTAGAATTAACATAATCAAAATGACTATCCTACCCAAACTCCTATATAGATTTAATGCAATCCCTATCCAAATCCAGACACAATTCTTTAAAGAATTAGAACAATCATTAACAAAATTCATCTGGAACCACAAAAGACCCAGGATAGCCAAACACATACTGAAAAACAAGAAGCTGGGTGGAATCTCCTTACCTAACTTGAAACTATACTATAAAGCCATAGTAATCAAAACAGCATGGTACTGGAACAGAGACAGGACTTCAGACCAGTGGGTCAGGACAGAATTCCCAGACATAAACCCCCAGATATACAGCCAACTGATATTTGATAAAAGAGGCAAGAATCTGAAATGGAACAAAGAAAGCCTATTCAACAAATGGTGTTGGCACAACTGGAAAACCACATGTATGAAAGTGAAAATCAACCCATACCTCACTCCTTATACAAAAGTCAACTCAAAATGGATCAAAGACCTTGAAATCAGACCCGAATCTATAAAGTTTATTGAGAATAAAATAGGGAGAACACTCGAAGACCTATATATCAAAAAGGTCTTTGAGAATGGAGCACCAATGGCAAGAACCTTAGCAGCAAACATAAACAAATGGGACTACATCAAACTAAAAAGCTTCTGCATGGCGAAAGAAACCTTACTTAATGCAAGAAGACAGTTAACAGAATGGGAAAAAATCTTTTCACTAGACATATCAGATAAAGGGCTGATATCTAGAACTTACAAAGCACTCAGAAAACTGAGCCCCTCAAAACCAAACAAAGCCATAAAAAATGGGGAGAAGAAATGAATAGACACTTCTCTGAGGATGACAGAAGGATGGCTAACAAACACATGAAAACATGCTCACCTTCACTCATCATCAGAGAGATCCAAATCAAGACAACAATGAGATACCACCTTACACCAGTGAGGATGGCTCACATCAAAAATACTGAGAACAATCTTTGTTGGCGTGGATGTGGTATGAAGGGAACTCTCATCCACTGCTGGTGGGAATGCCCCCTAGTCCAACATCTATGGAGAACAGTCTGGAGAGTACTCAAAGAACTCAGAATTGAGCTCCCTTTTGACCCAGCAATTGCACTCCTAGGTATATACCCCCAAGTTGGAAGAACATTCCAAAATACGTGTGCACCCCACTATTTATCGCAGCACTCAGTATAATAGCCAAATCTTGGAACCAACCGCGATGTCCAACAACAGATGAATGGATCATTAAGATGTGGTATCTATACACAATGGAATATTACATGGCAGTCAGAAATGATACAATCACAGATTTTGCAGCAACGTGGATGGACTTAGATCATGTTATGTTAAACGAAGTAAGTCAGAAGACAAAAGATAAACACAGAATGGTAGCACTATTCTGAAGCACATAGAACATACATCTCAATCACAACTAATACTTAACAATCAATAACAGGGTCTAACAGGGTAGAAACTCCAACCACTGTAATAGTCAACATATACCTCGGAACAGTGCCCAAAACACATGAAAAAGGAACAACACAAACTCGCGACTACACATTATACCACAAAGAAAACAGCAACACCAGAACAGCAGCATAGAGAGAACAGGTACGTAATTAACCTTCTACAATAATGGCCCATAATAATCATGTAGAGATTGTATACAGGAACACAGGTAAAGAATACCAAGGCAAACCACTGGCTCCAATGGAAACATCCCATAAAACTACGTATTAATGCCTCTATCTTACTATATTTAAAATAACCTCTCAGCTTTTCTGTCCACAGGCGTTCTTGGATACAAAGGGCGGACAAGCTAAGATGGCAACTCGGGATACCACACGAGATACCATACCCAGTTTGCACTACGAGTTGGCCCTGAGAAAAACTCTTTAACATACACTTTATCCCTAGGTTTACCTTCTTTTAGGGTTTCAAGCACGTGACCAGTCAGACCACCGAAGCAGTAACAGCGACGTACAGACCCAAACTACATGCTCTATTCACTGAACACATTCAAGCAAACCAGCATTCCCTTGCTATTTTCTCCTCTCTTCTCACCACTTTCTTGGTTATTTTTTTCTTTTCTATTCTTTTCTTTACTTTCTATCCTTTCTCTTCTCCCTTTCTTTCTAATGTATTTTTCTCTTTTCTCCCTCCCTACCCCTTCCATACACCTTACCCTTTCCCCCCTCTGGAACTATCCCTCCACCCCTCAATCCCATCCAGACCTCCCTCTATATTAAAACACTTCACCCTCAGTCCTTAATCTATTAGGCAACAAGATCGACCTCCTACCCCAACGAACCAGTACCCAGCACCCAAGAGAAGGGACAACCCAGTCAAAACCCACACCTCGTCCCGGGCAAGAAAAGACAGCCAACTCCCCTGCGGACTCATGCTGCGAGGCCCTCCCTACCAACTCCCCCTAACATGGACTGTTTCTTGAAACCGGACCTAGGTCCAAAAGTATCCCCAATGCAAGAACTCTTCCAAAACCTCCCTGCCGCAAATTTTTACCAACCTGAAGAAGGTCAGGGGGGTGTGATAGGAAGATGCCTGGGAACCCACACATCACAAGAAAAACCCAAAAGACAATGGGAAAAACTGTACTTCCAACATAGGCATAAGACCTGTAATACACCACTTCGTTATCTGCTCTCCCCCAACTGTAAGGTAGTCTTTTGCACCACTTTGGTCCTTTAAAAACTTCGCTAACTCATTTTCGTTCTTTTTTTTTTTTTCCTCTTAAATTTATTTATTTATTTTTTTAAATGTTGGTCCTATATATACATTTGTGAGCACATACGTTTTTATTTATTTTATTTTATTATTATTATTATTATATATATTTTTTATCATTTTTGGGTATGTGACCTGTGTCTGTTATCCCCTCTGTCCACCCCCAACCACACCAACAATACAATGTGGCTCCACCTCCCCCTGCAAAGACACACTAAATAATGGGGAAACCTTACATATAAAAAAAAAAAAGAGCTCTTATCTACTAGAGATGGGAACTCATAGTTGTTTACAATACAGGGGTATCTCCTACCTTGAAAATATGTCATGTGCGGGGCCGGGCGGTGGCGCTGGAGGTAAGGTGCCTGCCTTACCTGCGCTAGCCTAGGAGACGGACCGCGGTTCGATTCCCCGGCGTCCCATATGGTCCACCAAGCCAGGAGCGACTTCTGAGCGCATAGCCAGGAGTAACCCCTGAGCGTCACCGGGTGTGGCCCAAAAACAAACAAAAAAAAAAAAAAAAAAAAAAAAAAGAAAATATGTCATGTGGAATCACTTAGACCTCAGATGATTAGATGCCATTCATCCAGCCTTGAACCCTGGATCCCAGACATAGAATCGGCACAGCTCTTCACAACAGCTACAGGAAACAAACTCCATCCGGAACAGCCTTAATACTGCGGGGTCAACAACAAGGACCAGCTCTAACATGATATCCTGACAAAGAGGAAAATGTGAACAACTTGACCTTAGAGCAAATTAGCCTACCTTACCAGCTAACGACAAGACAAAACCAGAAGACTCGGCACCCTTTGGTAGGTCCAAAAGCCAAGATCGTGACTTACAGATGACTGGCTACTAGAACCACGACCAGACAGTATACATCTTGGGACCAATAAAAAAGCCCTAGTTTAGGGTTTGAACTATGACTTGCACAATAAGCATGACCCCCCAGTCCCAAAGGTCTGACAGAGACAACTGCAACAGAATGGGCCTTCTGGAAGCACAAAGAAAGACGCTAACCTAGGTGCCATCCTAGGTTCAGTGCAAAGACCAAGGTCACCAACCACAGAAGATGGACTAAAACGACACTGAGGTAACAGAACCTCTAGAACCACAAAGACTGACCTCACCATAAGTCCTACCTCAGGATCTGTGCAGATACTGAGACCTCTAAACACAGAGCTCTGAGTGTATCACCCTGGACAGAACAGAAGTCTTCCACACGCCAAAAAACACCACCAGGAGAATAAATGATCCTGAGCAAAGTCTGGAGCTGATCCCATGACAGTATACTCCAAGGACGGAGAAACCCCATATTTCTTAGGCCATGTGAATTCCTTTTTGAATGACCCCAATATTTACTGTGCCAGGGCAGGAGGGGAAAAAACAAAAATACAAAAAGCACAAAAACTTAGTATTTTATATATATGTATATATATATGTGTGTGTATATATATATATATACATATATATCTTTTACCTTCATTTATTATTGTTATTATTATTTTTATTTACCTACCTATTTTGGTCGATTTCTCTGTTTGGGTGTGATTATTGAAATCGTCGTCCCCAATTATACTTATTTTTTTCTATTCTTTTCTTTTCCCTCGTTATGTGCTATGCCATGTTTCTTATTTCAAGACCATGGCGTGTTTTTGGTTTGTTTGTTTGTTTTTGTTCTGTTTTTTGTTTGTTTGTTTGTCTGTCTGTTTTGCTTTGTTTTTCGGCTGTTTTTTGTGGTGCTTATCGATATAGCTGGAGTCCTCACTGGATAATTGACACTTTTTTTGGTACTGGTGGAGTGTTTCACCTTCTTTCTCTCCTTCATCTCCCAAATCGATGATGAGAGCCTCTAGAAGGATTCCACCCATTTTGGGAGTATTAGACTCTTACCCCAGTTTATTTATCTTCTCCTTCTCAGGCAAAACCATGCAACTTGAACTAGCTAGTCCTGCCTACAGTTAGAGGGGGAGATAAGGGAGGCATCAAGACCAAACAGGTGCAAGACTACTAAGTAGTGGGTTGGATACAGAGGGGGACCACATATTCTAGCCGCCCTGGGGGTGAGGGAAGAGGAAATGGGAGGTAGGACAACAACGGAGGGGTAGGGAGGACAATTTGGGGATGGGAATCCCCCCTGATTTTATGTAAATATGTACCTAAAATGTTATTGTCAACAATATGTAAGACACTATGATCAAAATAAAAATTATATTAAAAAAAAAAGATTTATTTACCTTGCTAATTTTATGCATCCTCACTTTCTTGCAACTTTGAGTAATGATGTAATCTAGTGTTTTGTCATATCCTATGGTAGTAAATTCCTTTATGATTCAACACAAGAGAAATACTTTTTGTTTGGGTGGAAATAGAAATATGTTTGAATTTTAAAGTAAAATTTAATATAACTTTAATGATTAAATTTCTCCCAAATGTCTATTTAGTGAAATATTTAAGGACATTGAGTTTTTCTTGAGTATTTAAATTTTTATTGGATTTTTTTCAAAAATGGAGAATCAAATAGTTTCATCTTAAATGTATGAAAGACAACCTATACAAATTTCAAAAATCATTTATTTTTGTTCTCTTTAATTAATAAATTTACTTATTAAATAGAGTATTAAGATTTATAGTTCATAATATTTTAAATTCTTACCTGTTAGATTACTCATTTCTATTATGGATATTTTAATTGAATGATTGTATTTATTTAAATTATCATATTCATTCAAAACATAAAAAAAGTACTACAATAATTCATGAAAACTCACTTACCAGATTATTAAAGAATATGTTAAAGAATATTTATAACAAGTCAGATAAGAAGATAAATAGGACAAAGCCTAGGAGTTTTTCATGCAGGATATTTGTCTTCACAGAGAAAGAGTAGAAATAATTGATCATTAATTTCATTTCCAGCCCAGCTTCTCTTTGGAGTATGGGAGTTTTTGTTGAAATTTTCAAGCTTCTGGCAATGTCTTGGTCTTTCTTATGCTCAATCCCTCTTCAGAGCTAGTGTCCACCCACAGCTGACTCATTAGAACAAAAGACATTCTATAACCCCATAAAGTCCAAGGAATTTAAAAGATTGGTGTCAGGAACTGGGGTCTGAAATCAAATATTACAACAAAAGATGCTTCCTAGTGCTTTTATTACTTAGGAAATGACAACAGTTTTAGGACCTCTGAGTTAGAAAAGGGGTCAGAGACCAATATCTGTGAATTCTATTATTTCACACATGTAGAAACTCAATTAATCCCTTTATAATAAAGAATAAAAAGGTCATATACTCCCAGAAATCTGAGCTAGAACTAGCTTCATGCAAGCAAGATTGCTAAATACAATTGTATACATAATGTGCAACATAAATTAAGTGACACTCCCTAGTATTAAACCAAGTGTCCTCTTGGTGGATCCTCAAATTTAGTGATCTAGATGTCTCTGTAGTTTTTGACCAAAAATGATGTTCTTTATGCTTAAATAGTGTCATTAGGAGCACATTGATTGATCTCCACTCCCTTCAATATAATTTTACTTTGAAATGTATCATTTGCCTTTCTGTTGTTGTTTTTTGTTTTGTTTTATGGGTCATAATTGGCAATTCTCATGGCTTATTGCTGGCTCTGCACTTGGAAACTATACTTATCAATGCTCCGGGGACTTGTATGGGAAGCCAGGGATTGAATTTAGGCTACTTGAAAGGCAAATGCCTTACCTGCTGTATTTGGCTTCTATAAGATTCAGACATTTGGCTAAATTTGGCTGACATTTGGCCTCTAGGATTCAGAACCAAAAAAAGTATATATAATAATCAGATAAAAAATATTTTGGGGCCTGAGAGATAGCACAGCAGTGGGGCATTTGCCTTGCACACAACCAACCCAGGACGGATGGTGGTTTGAATCCCAGCATACCATAAGGTCCCCTGTGCCTGCCAGGAGCTGTTTCTGAGTGCAGAGTCAAGAGTAACCCCTGTGTGCCACTGGGTGTGCCCTTCCCACAAAAAAAAAAACAGAAAAGAGAGAATATTTTTTATATTTTTAATCACATGATGTCAATAATATATCAATTTACACCAATGTCAATTTAAAATCATTGTGCCTATACTTATCAGAATTCTTATTAGGATTGAGAATTATGTTCCATTTGAAAATGCTATAAAATAATTATATAGTCAGGAGAACTTGTCTTGGGGAAAAAATGAAAAAGCAAAAATTGACAAAAAAAAATCTTACAAAGAGTGAGAGGTGATTCTTAGAACATATTCATTCCAGTATCATATTGGCAATCTTCACAGGATAAGAGGTATTAGTTCTTTCTTTTTATAAATATATATACATATATGTATATATACTACATTTATATAAAAATTGAGTATAAACTTTGAAAGGAACTCTCTGCAACTACCACATGCAAATTAGCCTCTGGCCAAACTATGCAAATATGTCAAGATTTTATTCCAATTAAAAATAGGAAAGAAGGTAGACTTGAATTTAGATAGATGACTGATTTGCTCTTTAGCTGGTAATCTTGGAAAAATTATTTCACTTCTCTAAGTTTTAGTTTTACCATTGTAAAAAATAATTAGTAGTCATAGCCTCAAAGTATTTCTAAAATACACACACACACACACAGACACACACACAGACACACACAATTATACCTTGAGAAAAGCTACTTTCAGAAACTGCACAGTAGATGGTAGCTCATATTATTATTATTATACCTATTCCAACCACTATCTTAAACATTCTTTTTTAAATTTTATACATTTCCGCAAACTGTTCTCATTCTTAGAGAAATCTGCTATCTGGAATCAGCCTGTAGAAATTTAGGCTGTGACCTAGCCTATCACAAAACCAGTCAACAGACACACAAGCCAAAATCTTTATAGCCTAATGGTTTTTGTAGGCAAAAAGAGCAAATTTCCTGGAAATATAAATAGCTGGAAGCCCTGGAGTACAGAAAAATCGCTGATCAGAATAAACAGTTATGTACAGCTAGGGCCACCATCAAGGATGCGAATCACAGAATACAGGTCTGGATCATTTTCCAAATTCAGATAAAAGGGGAAAAGATACTAAGACAGCTTGGGCTTTGTGTGTTTGACTCTCAACGCCCACCCATATTCAAAGACAGCCAAAAATATGGTTGTTTTGGCATCACATAGATAAAATATTCATGTCTATATTAAATATATCAGATTTTATTTGGATGTTTGACAGTATTTATTTATTTATGCATGACCTACCTTGTTCTCAAAAGGGTTTGAAATAGCATAAATGTAAAGAGTTTACTTATATTTTGCTTTGAAAAAAAAAACTTAAACACAAGAGTGCTTAAAGAGGAGGAATTTGGGGCATATATATATAAGCCTAATGCCATTAATTTAAGTGGCAAACAAAAATAATAAACAATATACTAGGCATAAAATCAAATTCCCAGTTGAATCTTCAAGTACGAGATGAGAACACCAATTGTTTTTTGCTTTGAAGCTGTACCCACTGGTGTTCACACTTCTGTCATGGATCTTCCTCAAGGATAAGTACTGGTGAGCTTAGGAGACCATGCAGAGTACTGGGGATCAAAACCAGGTCTGCTGCATGCAAGACAAATGCCCTACCCACTGTACTATTGGTCCAGGACCAAATAAGAACATTATTAAAAAATTTATCCACAAAAGCTCATATGCAATGTTCTATTTGTTTGATTTCAATACCAATGAGAGGGAAGTTAAAATTGGGTTGTTACAACATTCAGGTCAAAGTTGATCTAAACCAAAATTTCATTCATTGTTAGATGAGGAAAGGTTGAACATGGTTTCTTTGTTGTTGTTTTTGTTTTCATGGGGTAGTGTGTGTGTGTGTGTGTGTGTGTGTGTGTGTGTGTGTGTGTGTGTAGTTTATACCTCATCAGAACGGGAGGCCTGTTTTTGTCACTTTATTCAGATAATACAATCATTAAGAGAAATCAACTAATTATAAACAGTAACCACAGCAATTGTAGTCACTGTCTATGTGTGGTTATAATAAACCAGGTACTGTAAATACATAAAAGAGTTACTCTGAATGAAGGTCTTCCTCTAATTTGGATTAAGTACATAGTGTTATTAGACTTTCTTCATCATCATTAATGATAAACTTAAAACAAGGAATAGTTTTGTTTGTAAGCACTATTTTATTTTAAACAAATTTAACAAACATTACATTCTAGTCTGTAGTCTAAGCAACACTTTGCAAAGAATTTATTTATCAAGATAATATATAAATACTTCTCTAAGTATGTATATGTAAATAATGGCTTCCTTAGCCAAGCTTTGGTAAGACCTTATCCAAACTTACATTTTTGTCCTGAGCTGTCTTTATTGAACATTTCTCACTCACTATTTACCAGGCATGCATCTTTCTTTGGATTTCACTACAAGCTAGCAAGGAGACATTGGTTATTGTGCTTATTTTACAGTGTGATAAACTGAGGCTTAGAGTGCCCAGCAGCAGAAAGTGAAATTGAACTTCTCTGCATGACCCCAAACAATGTGCTCATTAATTGCAGCAGTCTCCCACTCTGTCTTCACATGCTTATCTAATCTACAATTTTTATTTATTTATGGGGCCACCCAAGACCTACCTGAAAGGTCCTTTAGAGCTGAACCTGAATTTGGCCCCTTGAGCATGTAAGACATGTGTTTCATCCCTTTGAACTACCTCTTGGCTTTCTAATCTAGCTTCTTATTCCCAATAACCTGAATATGTCCTTGAGTAAAGCTCACAGTCACGCTTTATTATTTTTAAGTCAAATCAATCAGAAGCCAAACAATTCTGGAGAATAATCATATGACTGGTACCATATCTTCTATGACAGCTTAACCTTGCTCATATTCAGGGATCACACAATCTAGTAGAGAAAGGTGAGGAAGCATCCTTTGCAACACTGTGAAGAATGAAGCAGGTGCCTTCCTGAGAATGCCAACTTATCTCATCACCAAACTGGGTCATAGCAACCATCTTCTTTCTCCCCTTTTTGTCCTGTATACTGTTAGTAAAACCAAAGTAAAACCAAAGTGACTGTGTCTTACCCTACATCACACACACACACACACACACACACACACTTAGAACATCTACAACCCACTCTGCTCACTCACCCATGGCATTGGGCTCAGACACTTGAATAGCAGGAGATAGGTCACCAGGAAAAATAAATCTTATATTCTGAAAATATGTTTATCGCAGTGAACTGTGCTCTAGATAAATAGATTATCTAGTTATAGAAGTTTGGCTAGCACTCTCCTCACGCTCCTTGGGGCACTTTCTACATGAATAATATTCTATCTAGTCACACACTAATACCCTTCAAGATTCTTACTTTTATAACTTCCCTTGACTCAATTACCAGTGTTTAATTAATCCATCTTTTGCAAGAAATGTACCTGAAATAATTTATAAAATGGTTTTGTGTCTCCAAAAGAATAAATAACATGGTTCATGGGATTTAGATCATGATTTCCTTTATGATAGCAACTTTCAGGTACTTCCCTTGTTGGGAGATTAATATCCAAGGATCTGTACCACTTGATCCAGCCGTCTTCCACCATCACTTCTTTTCTAAAACATATATGAAACCCCAAATGTCTTATAAATCTTAGACACATAATGTTTTTACATTCCAGTGGTTTTGTTAAAATTTTATCTGAGTCTTACTAGATTCTTTCCTTTCCTTGGCTCTCATCTTTCCCTATTTACCAAGTCTTATTAATTCCATCTCTTAAATTTCATACGGCTTTTTTTGACTCAAACTAAGTTCTATTTGTCAATGTATTTTCCCTGAAATCACCTGCTCCTCTGAGAACTCTGGAAACTTGTTTATAATGGCTGCCTTTGGCACTTCTTACTGGCATGGCTTCTTCTTTACCTATATATAGGTTATGTGGTCAGTTGATACAGGATATGCTAATCCTTCTAGTATACAATTTTAGTGTCTTCTGTATTTTCTAGAACATACTAAGCCAGGGGTCTCAAACTCAATTTACCTGGGGGTCGTAGGAGGCAAAGTCGAGGTGAGGCAGGGCCGCATAAGGGATTTTACAAAAAAAAAAATCTAAAATCTCAAACGTCATTATTAACAGTTTTAATTATTTCTTCTGAACATGAATAGAACATTGAGTGAAGATCATGAACAGTTCTTCTGAACATGACATCTTTTGCTTATTCCTTGCTGCCAGAGACTTGACAGCGCTTTTTCTCACAAATCTGAACCACATTTGGCTTTAAAGAGGAAGCAGTTGAGTATGGCTTGAAGATGATCATCATTAAGTCTAGACCTGAACTTTGACTTATTGAAGTTCAACGTTGAGAATAACTTTTCACACAAATATGTGCTCCCAAAAAGGCACATGGTGCGCTTGAACATTCAGGAAAGCTCAGGGAAGCTGGGGGGCAATTCTCTCAAAAATTGCCCATGCATGTCTGCTTTCCCACTATCTCCCTGAACTTGGCTTTGAGATCAGAGTTGCATTGCAGGTCAATGAGCTCCATTTGAATCACAGGAGGGGCATCTTGCACATCAAAGAAAAAGGGGTCTACAAAAATTTGGAAAGTGGCTCTGTGCTTTTTGAAGTCTGCAAATCTGTGATCAAATTTCTTCTCTAGCTTAAAAATTGCATCAACATATTTCTCACCACTGAATGGTATGCCTGCATCCACCAGTTCCTTGCATGCTGGGATATAGCAAAGGTTTGTCTGAGAGAGCTGGGATTTCCATAACACAAGTTTTGTGGAGAATGCTCTCACGTTGTCATAGGCAGCACTGATAAGCTGTCCCAGGCCTTGTAACATCTTGTTTAGTATATTCCGCTTATGTGTGATGTCAACAAGAAAAGCTAAGTCCATGAGCCATTTGTGATCACTCAACTCAGCATTCCTACCCTTCTCCATGAAGGTTTTCACTTCTTCTCTCAACTCAAAAAATCTTTTCAGGACATTTCCCCTGCTGAGCCAACGTACCTCAATGAAATAGAGTACATCTCCATATTCTGACTCCATTTCCTCTAAAAAAGCATGGAACCTCCTGTGCTTTAAGCCCCTGGATCTGATTTGGTTGATGCATTTCACAACAACAGACATTGCATTGTCACACAGCAGGCATTTACTGCAAAGGGCCTGCTGATGGAGAATGCAGTGAAGAGCAATGACCTTCTCTACACCCTCCTCTTCAAGTTTTTTTGAACAAGTGCCACCAGTCCATTTTTCCTCCCTGTCATCGATGGCACTCCATCAGTTATTATTCCAACAAACCTATTCCATGGCAAACCTGCACTTTCTTTATTTTAATATAATTTTTATTTTATAGTGGCTTACATATCATTCACAATAATATTCCAGGTACATATTTACATTGAATCAGGGGGATTCCCACCACCGAATTGTCCTCCCACAACCGCTCCCATCCTGCCTCCCACTCTCCCCCCCCAGGGGCTGCTAGAATGTGTGGTCCCTTCTGTTTCTAGTTTATTATTTAGTGGTTTTATAACTGTTTGGTCTTGGTGCCTCTGTTACTGCCCCCTCCAATTGGGAGGCAGGACTAGATAGTTCAAGTTATGTGGTTTTGTTTGAGGAAGAGAAAGGTAATATAATGGGGTAAAAATCGACTACACCAACTATGAGCAGAATCATTCTAGAGGCTCTCATCCTTGGTTTGAGGGATGATGGGGAAAAGAAGAAGGTGAGACACCACAACAGTTCAAAAAGAGGAATCAAATAAGATATCCAGTGAGCACTGCAGCACTAAAAATATGCACCACATAGTTGCCATGGTCTTGAGGTAGGAAATATGACAAGGTGCAAAGAGGAAGAAGAGAAAAGAAGAAAGAAAAAGTAAATATATAATTAAAAAAAATGGACAACTACTTCAATATCTACCCCAAAACAAAGAAATCGACAAAAACTAGATAAAAAATAATAATAAAAAAAGAATAAAAAAGAAGGATTATTTAGTGTTTTTTGTCTCTCCCCCACACCCCCTGCAAAGGCACAGTAACTATTGGGGTCATCCATAATGGGAATCCCCATGGCCTAAGAGATTTGGCCTAAGGGTTTCTTTACCCTTGGAATTTATTGTCATGGTATTATTTATAGACTCCTTTCACATCATTTACTCTCCCCTTGGAGTTTTTGTGCCATATGGAAGACTTCTGCTCCAATCTGTATGATAAAGACTGACCTCTAATCTAGGGGTCTCAGTCTGTGCACAGGTCAAGGAGTGGAACTTATGATGAAGACTTTCTTTGTGATTTTAGAAGTTCTGTTTCCTCTATGTCATTTTAATCTGTCTTCTGTGGTTAGTGGTCTTGGCCCTTGCGCTGAAACTTGGATGGAGCCTGGGATATCGTCTTTCATTATGTTTTCAGAAGACCCGTTGAGTTGCAATTGCCTTAGTCAGGACTCTGGAATTGGAGCTCATGATTGTTATGCAGGACATAGACCAAACCCTAGACTAGGGCTTTCTTGTGATCCCAGAATACATACTGCCAGATCATGGTTCTCTATCAGCCAGTCATCTGTATATCACGTTCTTGGCTTTTGCACAGCCCATAGTATGGTAAGTCTTCCGATTTTGTCTTATCATTAGTTGGTAAGGTAGGATAACCTGTTCTTATGTCCATTTGTTTACAATTTTCTCATTGTCAGGATATCATATTAGAACTGGCACATGTTGGAGATCGAGTAGTATTAAAGATGTCTCAGGTGGGCTTTGCAAACCTGCACTTTCAATGGCATCACACAGATGCCAAAAATCTCATTAGCGGTGGTCTGGCCATGCATTGGAATTATTGTGAGCAGCTCCTCTGTCAATTCAAAATTGCGATCAACACCACGGACATAAATTGTGAGCTGCACAGTGTCTGTTATATCTGTGCCCTCATCAAGAGCAACTGAGTATGCATCAAAACATTTGGCTTTCTCACACAGTTGATGATAAATGTCACTTGACATGTCAGAAATGTGCTTTGCCACAGTATTGGCAGAAAGGCTGATTTTGCTAAACTGACCTTTCTTTTCCAGACAGATACTTCTTGCAGCCTGTAACATGCATTTTTTAAACAACTCTCCTTCTGTGAATAGTTTCTCTGCCTTAGCAATCATCTCACTAACTATGTAACTAGCTTCGACTGATGCAACATTTCTCTTGGTTGCTTTCTTGAAGAAATCTTGTTGCCCTCATTAGACATGCTTTAAGACTGGTAACCTGCTTGGCTCTCTCATATTCCTTGATATTTTGCACATCCTCAGCATTTAGTTGAATAATGGCATTTCAAGTTGTATTCCTTGTGCACTGCAACTTTCTCTGAGCAAATAAGACATGTGGGGATGCCCCTGTGCTCAACAAAGAAATACTGCATCTCCCACTTTTCCTGAAATTGTCTGTGCTCGTCATCAATCTTTCTCTTCACTGCAGGCTTTGATGAAGTCATGATGAAGGTATGACAAAATCTAATTCTGTAATAAACTCCTCTCTCTTAGGCCTTCGATAATGCAAGGGACAGTGGGCAGGAGCAGCGGAAATGAAGTCTGCGCTAGATGCAAAGTATTCGCGATTATTCGCTTACTGTGTATTCACAATAAAAAAATTTCATTAGTAAGAAAAAATAGCAAAAAATCACATTAAACATTTACATACCCCGAATGGAACTGCCTTGCACGCAGCTGACCCAGGATGGATTAGGGTTCAATCCCGGGCATCCTATATGGTCTTCCAAACCAGGAGTGATTTCTGAGTTCAGAGCCAGGAGTAACCCCTGAACAGAACCAGGTGGTCCAAAAATCCCCCCCTAAATTAATAGTACAAATAATTTTAAAAGTTAAGATTTTATCCAGAACACCAGATCCCAGAAGTGGAACACAGATTTCAGCAACAACACCAAGAACCAAACTCCTCCTGGGGAAACTCCAAATACCGGCCTGGTACCAACTTGTACTGATTTTAACATGATGTTATGACATGAGGAAATGCAACAACTTGAGCTAAGAGAGGACTTTCCTACCTATCTCACCACCTAATGGTATGATACAATTAGGAGACATTTCATCCTTTGCCCTAAGCATAAATAACTATTTACAGAAGACTATGACTTCGACAAACATGGTCTGGATAGAACCTATCGAGGGATCAATGAGGAAGTTCCTAGCCTAGGCCTTGGCCTAGAATTTGTACAAAAACCAAGATCCCTAATTCCAGAGATCTTACTTTGACAACTGCTACTGAGCAGAAATTCTGGAACCATGCTGAAAGACTATACCCTAGGCTCTGTCCTAAGATCTGAACAAAATCCAAGACCACTAATTACAGAAAATTGATCATTAGGCCGTAGAGATAGCATGGAGGTAAGGCGTTTGCCTTTCATGCAGAAGGTCATTGGTTCAAATCCGGGCATCCCATATGGTCCCCCGAGCCTGCCAGGAGCAATTTCTGAGCATGGAGCCAGGAGTAACCCCTGAGCACTGCCGGGTGTTACCCAAAAACCACACACACACACACACATACACACACACACACACACACACACACACAAGAAGATCAATCACAACAACAATGATGGCACAGAACCCCTAGAACCAGTGGTCAACAACCTGCGGCTCGGGAGCCACATGTGGCTCTTTACACTTTTAATTTGGCTCTTCTGTGTGCCGGTCCAAGAGTTAGGACTCTGCGCCCTGTGCGTGCCCTGTGTGGCTCTCAAAATAAATTTCAATCATGGTTTTGGCGAGTTTTGGCTCAGTTGAAAAAAAAAGGTTGCTGACCACTGCCTAGAACCATAAAGAAAAAATTTTCTCTAGACTTCACCCTATGTCCTATGCAAATAAAAGAGCTCCAGCTACAGAGGCAGGATACCATCACCCACATCTGAGTGGAAAGTTTCTCGGCAAGATAAAAAGACCTTTGGGTGTTGTAAATGAGTGAGTACGGAGCCTATAGTTGTTCCCATGGCAGTATGCTTCAAGGGTGGAGAAACCCTGTATCTCTTAGGCCAAGGGAATTCCCGTTCTAATTTCCCCAATATTTACTGTGCCTATGCAAAAAAAGAAAGAAAGAAAGAAAGAAAGAAAGAAAGAAAGAAAGAAAGAAAGAAAGGAAGGAAGGAAGGAAGGAAGGAAGGAAGGAAGGAAGGAAGGAAGGAAGGAAGGAAGGAAGGAAGGAAGGAAGGAAGGAAGGAAGGAAGGAAGGAAGGAAGGAAGGAAGGAAGGAAGGAAGGAAGGAAGAAAGAAAGAAGGAAAGAAAGAAGGAAGGAAGGAAGGAAGGAAGGAAGGAAGGAAGGAAGGAAGGAAGGAAGGAAGGAAGGAAGGAAGGAAGGAAGAAGAAAGGAAGGAAGAAAGAAGAAAGAAAGAAAGAAAGAAAGAAAGAAAGAAAGAAAGAAAGAAAGAAAAGAAAGAAAGAAAGAAAGAAAGAAAGAAAGAAAGAAAGAAAGAAAGAAAGAAAGAAAGAAAGAAAGAAAGAAAGGAAGGAAGGAAGGAAGGAAGGAAGGAAGGAAGGAAGGAAGGAAGGAAGGAAGGAAGGAAGAAAAGAAAAGAAAGGAAGGAAGGAAGAAAAGAAAAGAAAAACGAAAAGAAAAGAAAAGAAAAGAAAAGAAAAAAGGAAGAAACAACCTTTTTAAGAAGTTGCTGATCTGTTTTCTTTATTTTATTTTATTTTTTAGTTTTCTTTTTTTGTTGTTGCTGCTGGGTTTTGTTTTTGTTTTTTTTTTGGGTTTTTTTTTTTTTGTTTACCATAGCTGATGGTTTTTATTTTTAGTTTATCCTTTTTTTATTCTTTTTGTACTTTTGTTGTTACTCCCTTATTGTTTTTTGGTTTTGAGTTGTTTGGTACCTTTTTCTTCCATTTTCCCTTCCTTCTTCTAAATATTTATAACATCTAGACGGACTCCTCCTAGTTTTTCCCCTTTTTTTTGCCTCCCCCCAATCCATGATACCAGGACAAGACAGTCATATGTTCATTAAGTGGAAATAAAAAATGATCAGACTTGAATACAGAATCCAAAGTCAACAACAACAGGATCAATACCCAATCTACAACAAGCTGTACAAGTGAAAAACAGTTTCTCTAGAATTAAGGGGGGTAAAGGAGGGAGATGGGGGATGCATGCTGGGAACAGGGACAGAGGGAGGACAACACTGGTGGTGGGAATGCCCCTCATTCATTGTCACTATTGCCTTAAATATTACTGCGAAAGACTTGTAATTCACTTTATCAGAATAAAAAATGTAAAAATAAAGTGAAGATTTTATATACATTTAAGATTTACATACAATAAATCATACAGATATTCAGTTTACTAAGAATGAGGAGAAAACTTTTTAATAAAAAATCTGAATATACCTATCAAAGTATAAAAGAAAGTTTTATCTTAATAAGATAATGTTGGCTTTATGTGAGAAAAATAGTATATTGTAGATAATGCTCAAGTATCTGCATTAGTAATAGAAAATATATGGATGTAATAAAATCACCTGAATAGACAGAGAAAGAACATTAACAATTAATGAAATTTTAATTAATTATTCAAAAGTAAAAAACTCTTAGCTAGGAATAAACAGTCCATTCTTAATTTAGTAGAGTGCAGCCATATATAATATGTATTATATATATGTATATACATATATCCATGAGTTAATGCCATATTTGATGGGAAAGTATTGAGAAGTTTGTTTTCTTTCTATAGGAAGTACATTAATGCTTCTTGCAAAACTGGTTTCAAAATTATGAATTCCCTAAGCTATTGTTTCTCCATAAAACTTGTGCCATTCTTTCAAATCTGAATGACAATCTTGCTGGATAGATTGTTCCTGGTGTTCATTTCATTAAGTTTTTATACTATATCTCACCATTCTCTTCTGTAGAATCTCACTTGATCTGCTGTGAATCTTATAGGAGTTTCTTTGTACATAATTTTCTTCTTTGATCTAACTTCATTTAATATTCGGCCTCTGGCTTTGGTTCTCATCATTGCTACTGCATCACAATTTGTTGCTTTGCATTCGTATTACAATTTCTATTTGAATCCATTTTTTCCTGTGACCCATTGGTTCCCTCAGATCTGGGTATCAGCATTCCTCAGTTCTTGGAAATTCTTGTCTCTAATTTCTTTAATTAGTGGTATTTCAAATTCGTCTTCCTATTCCTATTCCAAATTCCTATTTCTATTCCAAAGATGTCAATGATGGTTTTATATTATTCTATTTGAACTCATTTCATAATTCTTTGGTAAACACTTTCTTCTTTTTTCCTTTTTTCATTTCTTCCTTCCTCCCTCTTTCAATCCTTCCCTCCCTCCTTTCTTCCCTTCTTCCTTCCCTTCTTTCTTCTTTGTTTTCTCTCTACAAGAATCTACATTTCTACATTTTCCTCCCTCCCTCCCTCCCTCCCTCCCTCCCTTCCTTCCCTCCCTCCCTCCCTTCCTTCCCTCCCCTCCCTCCTTCCTTCCTTCCTTCCTTCCTTCCTTCCTTCCTTCCTTCCTTCCTTCCTTCCTTCCTTCCTTCCTTCCTTCCTTCCTTCCTTCCTTCCTTCCTTCCTTCCTTCCTTCTTTCTTTCATGTCGAGTCAAAGGACAAGACCACACAATTGAAATAAAGCAAAGCTTTATTTCCATCCACCAGCATGCCTTAAGCTGCCTGGCCAGGGCTGCCTCCCACAGAAGATGACCCCATGGGCTACAAGCACGTTTATATAGGGTTTTGCACAAAAGGCTATTTCATTCTGTTACCCTTGAAAAAAGATTGACTAATGTCTAAGGGACTTTCCACAGTTACTGCTATCTTACCTTATGCTATATAGATATCTTGTATTATAGATATGTTATATAGATAATAGTCTTGGGAGTTGTGACAGAGCTGTGAGAGAGCCATGAGATTTTTGCAAATGGAAATTAGCTTTGTTAGCCTTTCAATCACAAAATGAAGTCCCTTCTGCTCTAAGCTCCATATTCTCTCCTCGTCTTTTGATCCTGAGTCAAATTTTTGACTCTCCTTAAGGTCCCTTCTACTCTAGGCTTCACATTTCCACCCTGCATTCCTTCCTTCTTTTCTTACTATATCTTTCTTCCTATATCTTTTTCTTGTATTACTCCCAACTCAGTGCTCAGAAATGTTACTCACATATCCTCAATTTTTTCCCATTTTCCATTGTTTTCTAAAAATTTTCTTTATTTCATCTTGGAACTAATTGATATTTCCCTCAGAAACTATTGTTCTGCTGAAAAGACCTTCTGTGGAATTTTAAATTTTATCTACCATACTCTTCATTTTTATCACTTCTGTTTGAGCTTTCACATTCCACTCATCATTTTTTGTGCTTTTCTGACTAACCTGTATCATTTTTTTAACTTATTAAAAATTTTTATCCTGATATTTCTAAAGTTATTATCTGAAAGATAACTGTTCTTGTTTCTAACAGAACCTTCTATCATATTATATTTACTCATTGAACGTGGTGTACTTTCAGATAGCTTCCTCATTTTATTTGCTGTCCTCTAAGTATAAATCTTTGTAATTTGGATCTTTGGAAGTCTTTGAGAGATTAGGCTGAATGTTTTCTTTCTTTTCTGTCAGGCATCACCCAGAGAGGGGAAGTATAAATATGCACCATGCAAGATGTAATGAGTGAAGTGGTTTCATGATCATGTACACAAGTAGCTGCATGATACAGGGTGAAAGCAATGGTGACTGAAATTATGGCCACAGGGTATGGGTGGGAAAATGATAAGATAGTGAGTTTGGGAGTAAAAGTTGCTGAAACACGGGCAAAAAGAGTGGGTTCCATTATTGTTCCAACAAGACCCTAGGGATGTTAGGCAGAAGATTAACCTCACCTGGACGGTTGAATGAACAAACAGAAGACCTGAGATGTGGGTGACCCTGTTGAGAAGGCAGATGTCAGGTGTGAAGCTTCAAAATCTCTTTGAGATATACAAAATCCAGGACTCTTTTCTAAACATAATTTATTGTGATTTTAGCTTTTCTTCTTTAATGTTCATGATCTCATATTTACATATTAATTAGGATACTAATGTCTAACTATATCAGTTCTCTCTCCTACCATCGACCAATCTTATAGGAAATTGCCTTAATCTTCTCTTCATTTTATTTCTAAGGAAGTGTTTTTCCCCCTAGGGTTATAATGATAGCCAAATACATGATAACTAATATTAGAGAAATGAGACCAACATTTTATCACACACATGTCATCTTCCAGAGAGAGCACAGTACATTCTAAAGAAACATACCTGGTTTCATTTTGAAACAGGGGAAACAACCTGAATGGCCAGAAACAACCTTGATGCATTGATCAAGAAAAGTGTCATTCAGGAGAAAGGCTGTTACTGTTTGTTTAAATATTTCCTTAAAATGTTAAGTAAATGATATTTGCTGCTGAGGGATAAACAGAACTGTACCCACTCTCATGATAAGGGAGACCTAATCATGAGGAACAAAAGGAAGTATAATAGAAGCCAGGTTATTAGCATACTCCTGGTTTCCGTAGACAGCTAGGTATACATAATTTTAGGTCTTAATTTTATCCCTGATACCATGAGAATAAAATTTCACCTAAAGATTAGGGGATACTTTCTTTTTATTTTAAACTGACTACAATAATATGTCAAAAAACAATTGAGACCATTGTTTAGAGACAATGGTGGGAGGATGCAAAGGATATCTTTCTGGTCTGGACAATTGAATGCAATTCAGGACCTTTTTCTGGATACATGAGAGAGGACAAACTAAGAGTAGCAGGATAACATGCTCCATGTCTTGTTACCTCACCTTAATTTTCTTAAATTTTTTTTTATGGTTTTTGAGTCACACCCGGTGGTGCTCAGAGGTTACTCCTGGCTGTCTGCTCAGAAATAGTTCCTGGCAGGCACGGGGGACCATATGGGACACCGGGATTCGAACCAACCACCTTTGGTCCTGGATCGGCTGCTTGCAAGGCAAACGTCGCTGTGCTATCTCTCCACGCTCTTCTTAAAATTTTCTAGGATAGTATGATGTGGAGCAAATCTCTGTTGGTGATCCAAAAATATTTAGCTGTAAACAGGTATTATTAAATAGTCTAATTTTCAAGATACCCCATATGCTTTTAGAGAGATGCTTTTTCCCAAATAATCAAACAGAAATAGAAAATCTGTGATGTTTAACTCCAAATAAAAGTTTACTAGAAGTTACTTTTCCAAACAATTTTGTATGAAAATTCAAAATATTTCATATTGAGTATGAACTTCTAAGCTTTTATTGTTTTCTTATTTCATATGGTAGTTTTGTCTTTGCAAACAGTGTAAACATGAGTTAAGACTTAATGAACAAGGATAGAGTAGTGGGTTCTATTTAAATGAATTGATTCATGTTATTATGTATTGAACATATACAAATTTACAACTCAGCTAAGGTAGACTTTTAAAAAACATTTGTCTTTTCCCCTGGATTTTTCTTTGAGAATCCTGGAAGAGACAATGCAAGTACTGCTAAACTGTGGGAACATGTAGATAATCCCATACAAACATTTGCTATTTCCTTCCTGCCAATTTCTTTCTTCTCTAAATAATAGCAATGATTTTATCATTGTTTTTTGAACATGATTTAAAGGTTTACCCTGAAGTAACATTTATAGTGGCCTCACAACCGAAAGCTTATAGTAACCACTATTCTTACAAGCCATATCCTGCCATTGATTTTTACATAGAACTCCCCATTGATTTTAATAGGGAGTTTTTCCCCTGAGATCGATGGCAGGATATAGCTAGTGACATTAAGCATAGATAAAAGATGCTTGAGTTAACTGTCAACATAACTAAAATTTAGATGTAAACTCATTTAACAAAAATTGGTTTTCAAAGGTTCATTAGAAAAGAAAGCATTTCAAAATGCCCTTTCCTCTCATAAGGTCAATGTAAATAAGATTCCTTATTCCCAGATTATTTTATTGTTAGGTTTGTCTTTTTCTTTTCATGTTTATCAAAATCGCGTTTTCATTATTGCTTCTCAGAGATTCAAAGACTTATTTTTACTAAGTTTGGTTTTTGCCCTCAAACAATATAATATCTAATGGGAAGTAAAGATGGTAACAAATATATTTATAGAATAATTGGGTGGGGAAAAGAACAGGAAAAGAAAGTGTGCTAGTAAAAAAACAATCTATATTATGGACATGTAATCTTAAGTAGTAAAAATAATATGTCAAAATGTTAATCTCAGAATTCTCTGATAAAATGTGATACTAAAAATCATATTAGCTTTAATGGTGTTAGCAATACTTCAAACAAAAGGCAGGAAATGACCGACAAGAAAAGCAGATCATTAGTAAGCAAACTGGATGGCAATATTTCTGGGAAATTCCAGTCTGTACCTAATATTCCAGAGTACTTATTGAAGTCTTAAATGTAGTCCCATTTGGTTGAATTTTATGTTTACAATTTAAAAAGCTAGTGTCAATATCTATCTCTGTTAGGGTAACTCAATGAATGAGAAATATAAAAGAGCCATATGGAAGATACTGTTGTGCTAGTCTTGAATTTAAGTATCAGGCAACAGGGTTCTAAATTGTGGGCTGGTAATGAGTGACAGTGTTATACTAGTAACACTAGAGACAGTAAAGATATGTCTTTACAATGCTCCCTAGTTTTAGGTCCTTTTCATTCTTTAATCACCTCCATTTGGTGCTTTAATTCTATATCTCACTTTCCTTCGCCCCCCCACCCCCCCATTCTGTTTCCTTCAATCCCAGAGTCATCACTTACTGGATGTTTATTCTTTAAGTCATCTGCTATACTAAGCTAACCAAATACATTTACATACATAAGCTAACCAAATACATTCTTCTGACTATTGAAAAGTCATTCTTTCATGTCTTCCAGCCAGTCATTCAACAACTGTTTATAGAACTTATTTTTGTGCCAAAAAGCTATTATATAAAAAGAGAAAATGGCAAAATATAATCAATAAGAGCTGTGATCATTTACATATTTATATTTTTACATGTGTTCACCATTTGGGACATATACCACATAAATATGATGTCAAATTTGCTGAAAAACTTCTTACACACTACTTTGGTATGTAAGAAACTTAGAACTTTTAACTTTATCTTAACAAGTAAAAAATTGGACAAACATAAATATCCTTGGAAAAGCAACCTCAGGTAAAAAGATTGACTTCTCTGTCATCATCAAGTTCCTTTTGCCCACTGAATAAGCTACAAAAAAGAGGAAATAGACAAAGACACACTTGTGACCTTTGTATCAGTCAAGGTCAGAAAAATACCACATTAAGCAAGCTATAGAAGCATTATGTCCTTGATTTGGCCAAGCTCGACCATTGATCAGACCTGATACAGAGAAGGCATATGTATATATGATTATTTGTTAACTATTTGGCCTTGGATGTGTCCAATAGATTTGGGATCATCTAAACTGAGAGCAGCAGAATAACTCTAACTATTCACTTTTCTTCATAAAAGTATTGAATGAGGGAGGTTCAGAGTGATAGTACAATAGGTAAGGCACTTGCCTTACACACAGCTGACCTGAGTTCAGTTTATACATCCTATATATATCCAAGCACCA